>NC_056733.1:1551965293-1552122793 GCF_019279795.1 Protopterus annectens
TTATACAGGATTTCCTAGACAGTTATATTATGTAGGACAGCGTGGGTGACAGTGATGAGTAATACCTTATTATTCAGAGCAACTGCATCAGTCACAATGCCATACAATACCAAAGTAAACAGTACCAGTACAGGGTATCATTCTTTTATTTCTGTGCACAGTGTTCGTATCTGACAGACTTGTGGGAGCAATGTTTGCTAGCACTATTTGAATATTGCCACACACAGTACTAGATTCCACATTACTATTATGCACATACATCTCACTCTGTTACTGTACACACTCTGGTCACAGCTTAACAACATAGTGGTGTAAATGGTACATACATGGCTTATTACTCTCATAAGATTTTGGGGAGTTGCTAGTGTGCCAACTTTATTCTCATAGATGTGTGTCAATCAGTTGTATTTCCTGTTTGCTGCCTATATGTCTGGGATCATCCCACTGATTTCCCAGGGGGACAGGGTGACAGGCAGCAAATATGGGCCAATTTACTGGACATTCTGGACATATCTGTACAGTTGGGGGTTTATGATTCTGTATGCAGACTACTACCAATTCCAGAATTCGAACCATGGCTGTGTGTGTTCAAAATACAACAATTCACATCTCACTTGCATGTGCTGTTTGGATTTTGTTGTCTGCCTTTTCACTGTTTTCTGTCTATGTGTCACTCAGTTGTACTAAATAATCTCTAGGGATTACACCAGTCATATACAGACATTCCTACACATTTTATTTATGTTGCACAGTGTGGGTAACAGTGCTTAATACAACACTACTATTAAGTGATTGCAAATCTAATTACCATATGATACCTGGGCATACACATGCAGTCCAGCAGTTAGACCTTTACTGTCAGGCTATTATGCTCTTATTTACATACAAACTATATGTGACTCTTCCTGCCATATTCTCTGGTGTATGCAGTAGTTGCCTTAAACAATACAGTTTTTATACGGGCAATTACTGTACTAATACTTTTAGATTTATTTCCTATGACAGTACATGCAAGAGTATTACTAACCTGCCTCGTGTCACAACCTCTTCAGGCAACAGCCATGGTCCTCCTCATTCCCGGCCCACTCACTTGCTGCTTTGAAGGACATAAGAGGAATATTTAGCCATACTTATCCATAATATACTTGAGCTGGCAATTATTACACATATAGCAGAGTGATACTTACACACAGCTGGGACAGCCCCTGCCGTCCTAGCCTCTTGGATCCACTGATCCAAGAGATCCCCCTTACGCTGCTTCAGGTCAGCATAGTGATGCTTGACCTGCTCACCAGTTCGGGGTATGCCAGTGGCACTTGTGAGGTCACAGGCGAGACGGTCCCAGGCTTTGGCCTTACAATAGGAAACCTGGTACTAGCCCTGCAGCAGTCTCTGCTCATGGTCTTTGACAAAGAGTCCTGCCATGACTCTGGACTCCTGGATGCCCCAGCACTGTGTTCGTAAGTGCACTCTCCCTTTCTGCCATGGTGCTAGCAAGGGGAAGCTACAACCAGTTATGAGATGTATTACTGCCTGTTGGGTTTAAGTAGGGCCAAATTCCCACACTTTGTTGTGATTAGCCAGTTTTGAAAAGGCTAAGCTATGGGCAAACCTGCTTACCTAAGGTTAGCATTGTTTAAAGGGGTATACCACTGGGCACATTGAGTTAGCTGGCCTACACATTGCTTACACCTCCTAAGCTGGCCTGTGCAATATTTAGCATTGCTTAAATTTGACTTTGCATTATATTTGCTTTTTGGGATTGATTTTTTATTCATTACATCTTATATATATAAATATATATATATGTATATATATATATATATATATATATATGTATATATATATATATATATATATATATGTGTCTGGTATCCATGATTCATGTGTACGTACACTGTATGGGGTCCTTGTGTTTAGTAGGGGACTTCAACAATCTATTACATTTACATCTCACATCTGGGCATACTTCAGTACTTCAATTCAGATATTTCTGTTATGTAGTAGGTTATAGAACATATGACTATATACTGATTCCTTTCACATGTTCAGTTTGTTTTACTATAGTGAAGGTTTGTTTGGTGATACCTCACTCTTATGTACTGCTGTGATGGCTTGGTGGTTAACTACTGTGACTATAAGGTCCTGGGTTCAAGACCTGCAAAGCTGTTCATTTTGTTGCTGGGCAGAAAAGCGGTTGTTGGATACAGAGTGATTAAGGCACTTTTAAGCACTTGTAAGCAGGTTTGCGCAGATTTGGGTGAGGGCAAGCAATGCTGACCTTTGGTTACATATGCTTACAGAGAGTTAGCTTCCATATTGCTTAACCTGTATGCGCATTGCTTACCCCGGCACAAACGGGCTTAAACCCACTTACTACTGCTTAATAGTGCTTACACATGCATACTAGTGCTTACTCCCTCTTACCACTGCACTAATTTAGACAGTAACATCTAATGGTGCTTGGGAAGGTGGGGGATTTGGAAGCTGTATGGAGTTATCATTCATTACACATTTTACCTTCCATTTGTATCCATGATTCCTGTGTACATGTACTGTATGGGGCACATATGATTATCTGTGGATTTTGCAACATTATGACACTGACACCTCATATCTGAATTTAATGCAATACTCCACTTCACAAATATATGTTATTTAGTAGGTTATGGAACTAAAATATTGGTCATAACATGATTTGACATGGAAAATGGAATGTGCTGCAGTGGGACTCAAACTGGGAATGCTTGCTCGTAAGGCGAATGCTCTGCCCACTACACTATTACTATACTGCTTAATTTGCATATATCTTCCTTGTTATCCTCTTCAGCCATTTAAGCTGCATTAACTGTAGCTAAGCGATGGGCAAACCCATGCACCTACAGTTATATTTCTTCGGTTTCATAAAAAGAAATGGTATATTTATATTGTATATTTACAATTGCTGCTGTACACATGGGGGATGTTGCTGGGGGTATGCGGACACCTATGAGTGGTCTCGCTCATTCTTTTGGGCTTTCTGCTGTTCTTCATTGCGGGGGCATGTATATTCTGAGAGCTCTGCTCCCTGCACTCTTACATGCTCTGTGTAAGATTAGGAGCTCAGGCAGCACACCTTCATTAATATGCATGGAGCGCTACTGTCCTGCTCCTAAATGGCCGCTTCCATGCAGGACTAAGCTAGTCCTGCACAATGATTAGTAAATCTGGGGGAGAGTGTAACTTTCTATGTGGAGCTTTTCTCTCTAGGCTTCTGTTGCAAAAGGGCTCTTTGCCCAGTTGGACACTCCCATTAATCAAATGCATAATACATAAATAAATAAATAAATGCACCAAAAACAGTTACACTTAGCTAATGGCTGGATTAGAACACTTGAAATTTGTCAAAAAACTTTCCAGACATGTAAGCATTACCTCATCACACCACAAATGAACTGCTGTTTTGCAACCTTAAAATAAAGCAACTTACTGAAGGAGAAGGGGTGAATAAAGAGAGATAGTGACAGATGCATATAGGAATAATAATATGCTTTCAGTGATATGTAGGAACATCTGTATTGTGTGGTTATCTTACTTATTAAATCACTAATCCGTCATGCTCTGTACAATAAAGAGCTTGATAAAGGTACAAATAAGGGGTAGGACAGTGCAATAAACATGAATACATATGCTGGATATGGTTGGCTTAACTAGTGTCCCTTTTGGGGCTGCAGTGTTTGCGCAAATGATGCCTTGCTGCACTATTCAAGGAGCATGTTAATGAAACCTTTTATATGGACAGAAATGCAGACATTTGCCATTAATTATATGACAGGAATATGAAATGAAATGAAGTAATACATTGACCTACAGCTCTAATTGAACCTATGACAGCTAGAAACAAGGGAATGATATCAACACGCAGCATAAGAACCGCCACTTTATTATATCCAGCAGGCTAAAAACTGTTACATTTAGTGTCCCACAGTACTGCCTTTATTCTGTATTCCTGTAACACCATTGATTTAAGCACATTTGTATGAAAGTAACCTGACCACTGCGGATTACATGGAAATCCTCAGCTTTTGCAATAAGAAGTTAAACAGCTTTCATTGTCAATCAGCATTGATGCTCTATGCCAAATTGAAGGCTTTTCGATGGCCATATGTGGGTTGTGTATGGATCTAGTTTTTGGACCCAGTTTAAATGTGTATAAAGGGGAAGATAGGACAGTGGTAAAAATGGGGATGGCAAACAGAGGGTAGAACACAGGATAGAATACAGGAATTTGCAGAAGAGTCAGGAAGAGCACCATAGCTATCAACTTCTTCACAACATACATATACAATTGTAGACATTATTTCATGACTTTGTAGAGTCATCACACTAGTGATGGGTGACAAAGACAGAATATTGTTGTATGGCCAATTGGACCTAGTCAATTGTGTCAAGATGACAAATAGGTGAATTGAAGAGCTATGTGTGGGGCTTTTTTTTTTTTTTTTTTTTTTTTTTTTTTTTTGTAGAACAGGCACTCATTTATTTATTTATTTGTTTACTTATTTTTTCTTTTGAGAGAGAGAGAAAGAGAAAGAGAGAAAGACATGGATGTTGAGAAAGATGCTTACAAATGAGAGAGTCCAGTAGGTAGGGTTAGTTAGGAAGTGTGTGCAGCCATATATGGCATAAAAGACCTACAGGGATGGTGATGAAACAAAAGGTTGGGGACACCATGATTGGGAATAGATAAGGACATCGGAGGTGCAAACACATCCAGCTTTTCAGAACAGTAACAATCTAGTCCTTATCTTCAGAGTTGTCATCACTTTCTCCTGCAGTAGCTCCCTAGGTCAGTGCCGGATGTGGCATCATCTTTGCAATGGGGCACATGATCTTTTCAACCCTGCTGATATGTACACTAAGGCCCCTCTCCATTATATCTTCCACCAGTCCTGTCAGCTCCTGCTGGGTTACAAAATCATCTCCACTACTTCTGCTCGTAGATGGTACCACATCACCAGCTGCTAAGGCAGAGCTTCTTGGTGTACTTAGAACAGGTTGGTTAGGGGTTGTAGAGGCAACACTGAAAAGCTGTGACCCTGAAGTACTGGGTGTCTTTGCTGCCATTTGTGGATGTTTGACAGCCCAAGCCGCAGTGATTGGTGAATGTATCTGTGCTGTTGATCATTTATTTTTCAGCAGCAAGTTATGCAAACAGCAGATTTTTTAAACAAATTGTACCCCCCCCCAAAAAAAAAAACAAATTAAAAATTAAAAAAAAAAAGAATGAAAGAGTGGGCAGAGACAAACAAATGAGATAATTATATATATGGCATAACACAATACTGTATTTTTTCAATAAGCTTTGTTTGGCAATACATAAACAGTTATGATAATTTACTATTCTACACTTTTGCCATATTCATATATGATGGAAAGATATATATATGCATCATAAAATAAAAAAAAAACTCACTGCTATACTATGATATAACAAAGAGCACTCTTTATTTTGCTATGGCAGACAGGAAATAGGCATTCCAGTTTTATAATTGTAATTACTATAATTTAATTCTTCCTGACATATTATTTTTGTTAATATTTTATAAATAATTGTCCAGTAATAACAAGTAATTGCTGTTTCTGGATACTGAACTCACACACATTTAAGCTGGAGTTCTCACTGTCTGATGCAAACAGGAAGAGTTATCTGAGAAGGCATGCATTGTTTAGATGAATGTTGAGGTAAGCCTGCTTAAGTTGATAGTGCTTCTGGGAATGAAAATAAAAACCTGGCTTGAATTTTGATCTCAGTCATACTTACCCCATGCCTCTCTGTGACAAGTTAAGTTCTCCTGGTGCCACTCACTCTACAGTACACAAGGAAAAGAAATATATATGAAGTCATAATGAGTACCAGTGTTGGCTGGCTAGGGCATTAATGCCATATCATAGACAGGTTATGGATCGGTATATTTACACAACTGGAGGGTGCTCTCTGTCCTACATTTAACCTCCCATTGCCTTATGAGGTCTTGCTTGCACTTTTAGGTCACTATAGTGGTGATGGCACTGTCCCCTAGTTCATACTGAAACCCAGTGTAATCTCCCTGCAGCAACCTATGGTTGCAATGCTTCAAGAGTGCCACAAATATCTGGACTCCTTAACACCTCACTTTTTTGCTATAAATTAAGCACAGCCCTGGCTGCAAAAGTCAAGCTAACAAAATATGTCTGAATTGATTTCCAATTCAGATCTCATAGGTAGCTGGTTGTGCACGAAGATACACAGCCTTACCAACTGCAATTAAAAGCAAATGGACTCCTTGGTAGATACATTGCTACTACTTATGTCACACAGGTACAAAGGTGTGAAACATGGCTTTAAGTTTTGCCATGTTTGATGCTTAACCTATTGACACAGGTTCCAATGTTCAAAATGGAATGCTTAATGGCATTGGTTTTAATCCTTACAGTTTGGAAGGAGTTGGAGGCTGAATTTTGACATATATGATGTTGGGGCTTACAAACTGTTAAAATATTGCTGTACCAGCTAGGGATTATACTGTTGGGATAAAGCATGCAAAAATTGAAAGTTAGCTAATTAAATGATATTACCACAGGAGAGCTACTTTCCATGCATGGAAATTAATTTGGGAAAAAATGGAGATACATTTCAAACAGCCCTGTATGTGTGTGATCTTAATTAGTTCTGGAAATACATTCCTATATAAAAGTCATTATTTCAGTTTATAAAAATATTTCAGATGTATGCAGTTGAATGAGCTAAGTAATACTGCTTGAGGTATGTTACATACATACTTCACAATGCATAGCTACCCTATAGCAATGATACATGCTGAATTGTGATGATTATAAAAGATTATTGTGCCTTTCATACATATGCAAGTGAATTTCATATTAACTGCCACCATTGTCAGGTTTAAGAAATATGACACAATGGATCATATTATTAGACCTGTAGTTAATAACAAATAATGTGAGAGTGGACAAACAAAAGACCACATGCTGTTAATAATAGTGACAAGAGTTGCATTTTAAACAACAACACAATGTTATCACCAAATGTGATTAGGTATGTATTCAGTCCACCCTCTGTAAAATTATCCATGAACGAGATTTGAACCATGTATCAACTGTAATTTTTCACTAAACTTAGAGTGCTTACAGCTTGTGCCACAGAGAAGTTTACCCACTACCAGTATTTCTTTACTGAGCGCTGTCCAGAGTGCTGACAGCCATGCAATGCCATCAAAATGATCCGGGAGCAGGTTTGATCACTGCATCACCTGTACTGTTTCTCTAAGCTCATTACCTTTACACATTATGCTGCAGCAATAGCAGTGTGATGACTTGATTTGTTTCAATCAGTACTGCTCAGACTGCTGAAGAAAGTGTAACATGCCAGTCTTCATTGTGCTATTGATGGCGGTACAAAAAAAATTGTCAGTTTTCACCTTGAACAGTGAAATGCCTGCTACCAAACCACAACTAACTGAAATTAAGAAGTTCCTGTCCACTACCATAGAATCGTTCATGCTAATGCAGATGTGAATAACAGACCCAAAGTGTCACAAGCAGACCTTCCTGGTATGTAAAATCCAAGTGCCATTATTACATCTTTATATGTATATACCTTAGATGTCTGATATAGATATATATATATATATATATATATATATATATATATATATATATATATATATATATATAGCTGTATATGTATATATATATATATATATATATATATATATCTATATATATATATATATATATATATATATATATAGAGCACTATATATATATATATATATATATATATATATATATATATATATATATATATATATATATATATATATATATATATATATATATATATAGAGAAAGAGTGAGAGAGAAAGAGACACAGTGATAACTGTGAGTCAGAAAACTGTCATGTAGAAATAGTGGAGAGTGTTTTGGGAGGAGGTAATCCAACTGTTCACTAAATTTTTGTATAAGAACATTTTTAATCTACACTTGTGAAGGGGATTGTTCCTTTTTTCTTGTTTCATTTGCATTGTGATATTTAGCAGACTTTTTCCCTTCCATTCCTCACATACAGGCACTTCTGGGTTGCAGCATGGCTAGCCAACTGTCCATGGTAAGCACATATTTGGTTATTGCCATTACTGTATATAAGATAGATGCAGGTCTATATAAGAGTAATGTTTGTGTTGCTTTAGCATCTGTTAAAGTTTAACATACCTTTCGTATAAGGAAAATGCGTGATCAATTTTTTTCTATCTTTTCCTGTTTATTATGGTTATTGCTTGTTATCACTGGGAATCCTGAGAGTGGCATGTGGAACTCCTACCATCTGATGTCAGAGCATTGGTAGCCTCTGATAATGATGGTGGTGATGAATAGGCACAGGCTCTGGGGGTGCACAGATCAATCTGATACTGAGATGGTGGATCCCACATCCCCTGCCCATATTTTGGACACAGTCAGTATACCTACTCATGTCCATGACACTGGGACCTCTGACATTGGACATGCTGAGTGTGACACAGTTGATCTGGCTAGTGTGGTCACTCCAGTTGCAGAGCTGGATGTTTCTCTATGTTGTCATTGTGAGGACACAGTATCACACAGGAGGGTTGGTAGGGCTGTTCAGAGGAGCCTTGCTGTTCACTCTCCTCCAGATGCTGCCTCGGAAGAGGCAGTGTGACTACTAAATGTTGTGCATTCTGACACGAGTTACTTCCTGAAACATGTGAGCAAATCCCTGCAGGATGAATGACACACTGGATCAGACAGTGTCTATGATGGAACTTCTGTTTCTCAAGGGTGGGCATCCACATAGCCAGAGAGCCACTACATCTTCTGGTGTTAGCAAACATGGCCATGCAAGATCTCACTCCTATAGTGACACTACATCCACTGCTCCATTGGTGACTGGAGGAGTCCTCCTAGACATAGTTGTGAGGAGAGATCATCCAACAGAAATCACTCACATTCAGATAGCACGCTGACATCTTGCCAGAGCTGTGAAGGTAGTAATGCAACTCCTGGCAGAGGTGGTTCTCATGGTCAGAGGTGATGACACTGAACTGACAACTCTACAAAGCATGTCTCACACCTGTCCAAGATACTATGACATAGATCTAGTGCAGTGTTTGATTGTGCTCATGCAGACACACACACACACACACACACACACACACACACACACACACACACACACACACACACACACACAGACACACACACACACACATAGACACACACACGCACACACATACACACACACACACACACACACACACACACACACACACACACACACACACACACACACACACACACACACACACACACACTCATAGAAAAACAAAATCACCTGTCCATACCAGTTTATAAGTTCATCGGTTCATAGGAGGTTTCTGTGTTAACGGCCCTAGATCCCTTGCAAGCCTAGCCATATTTATCCCAAGTTGACCCAATTGTCATTGGTTAGGTGAATGAAGTTCACAAACGTAAGGGTCTATGGTAGTTAATGCCAACTTCCTCTGTCCAGGAGGGCCATGGACACCACTCCAGGAACTTATTTACGGTCACCCATCCATTGATCTATGTTGCATTTGAAGAGGGTCAGGGATGGGCTTTGTTTTGCATGAATTAGAAGTTTGTTCCAGAGAAGTAGCAGCCTCTCAAAGATGTATCTATCTCTCCAGGATGACCAGTTCATTTTAGAGGTTAGGTTAAGATCCCTGGAGTGAGAAACCCTTCTGCAGTATGATTTATGAATGTGTAACATTTTCATCAGGTCCAGGGCAGATACTACCCTGTAAGTCAGGCACAAGTCACCTCCTAGCAACCTGTAGGAGACAGACTACAGTGACAGGGCTTTCAGTCTTTCCTCATAAGACTTGTTTTGTGTACCCTATAATTTCTTGGTGAGAAACCTCTGTGTTCTCTCCAGTTGTTGCAGGTGTCTGGAGAGGTACATGCAAAAGGGAACAATTTACTCAATTAGTAGTCTGATGAGGGATGAGTATAATGGAATTATAACATCCTTAAATCTAGATGTGATGTCTTTACTTATAACATGTGCCACATAGAAGGATTTCCTTACTATTGTGGATACATAGTGGTCAACGTTCAGATTGCTCTCAACCTTAGTACTCAGATCATGTACCACTGGGTCTATACTTGGGGGGGGGAGGGGGGCTGTCTATAATGCAATTATCAGGGATGTCAGCTTTCCCAAAGGGAATAATGATACATTTTTTTTGCATTTAGCTTTAATCGGTGACATTGGCACCAATCATTTCTCTGTGTTAACCCTGTCTGCAGTATATTAAGACTTGCAAACTAGATGACCAGAACTGTTAAGTGCTGTACATCTGTTGCTACTGGCCCCAGACATTGTGCTCTCTGATAGGAACATGTGTTTCTTACTTGCAGTCAGTCACTTCTTTGGAGTCAGCCTTGCCATCCTACCCCCCCACTTCACCCCACCCTCACCCTTTGCAAATGATGACGGTGCCCTGTCATTTGCTTGTCTTTGTGACTTAGGGTGGCATATATGTCTAATGCACACAGTGGATAGCTAATGCTTGCTTATTCACAAGCTTGCATTTGTCAATATGCATTGCATAAGAAATGTTGTTGATTTCTTGTTCATCCTCATTTGTGAAAGATAGCTTCTATAATTGTTGAACATCAATGTATTTCAGTTTGCATTGTCATTACAGCATTGGAAGCATTAGGTACTTCAGTCTTGCTGCATGGCATAGTTGTGCAAACGAAGGTGTAATTGACCTGACCGTGTTTTATAGACAATGTTCAATTGAAATGTTTGATGCACAGTATTATTTTAAATTTGCAAATGAATATATCAAAAATGTGTCAGAGAATTTACTACTGACATAATGTATACCTCAGAGAAAATGCACTACTTAAAGACATATGCATATTTCCATATGACAGTAATCGTTTCTACAACTTATTTTTTCTTTACAGATTCAATACTTACCTTGTTATTAGTGGAGGTGCAAACAGGGCCGGCCTTAGCCAAAATGGCACCCTAGGCAAAGTAGTGCTCTGGTGCCCCTTAAGCCCCACCCATACCACAGTCATGAAACACCCCTATTTGAGCCACATCCACAGGGTCACTCCACAAGAAAGCCACTCCAGTCATTTCCTTAAATTATTTAAATGCATAGGAATAATAACTACATTACAAGGTATCTTTAGCTACAACTACTTCTGCATAGTATTTTCTACTTTAAATACAAGACCAGATCATGGTCAAATAGGGCCCTAGCTGCTCCTGCAGCAACCTCCCCCCCAGCAGCAGCCCCCTCTTCAGTCATTCCAGTGTTCCATTATTTGGTTATTTCTCACCAGTTACTATGCATACTGTTCTCTTATTTGCTTCTACAGTCATTATAGATATTGAAATAAAATAGCACAATCACAGGTAGCCATTTGCTAAACAATACAGTCTCGCAATGAAAACAGACTTAGCATAAGCAATAAACTTCTCTGCCCTTGAAACTTGCATTCATTGAAATGGAAAAAATCATATTCATTGAAACGGCATGAAAACCCACATTCATAGAAAATGCATCTGGCCAGTGAAGAATTAAGTTTACCTTTGGGCTGTTTTCAAAACATAATACTTGCACACATTTTTTTTTTTTAAAACAAGTTTATTAGTTTTAACATACAAAATAAATATTATAACAATCTTATATAAGCAGTTAACATATAAACAATTATAACATTTGATAAAACAACTAAAGTATTTACAAAGACATCCACTGTAAATCAAATCAATTAATTAAACTGTAACATCTTACTAATGAAACTAAGACTGTTTTAACAAGTTTTGTAAGGTATCCCATATATTATAGTAAGATGTCTTCCTAATGGTTCTTGACTTTATTGTCATTAGTTCCATATGACACACTTCAATCATAACATTTGTAAATTCATTAAATGAAGGAGGAGTATCTGAAATCCAGTTTCTGGTTATTATTTTTCTAGCCACAGCTAGAATTGACCATAACAAAGGAAGTTTAACTTTTTTAACACATTTAGGAACAGGGGTGTTAAATAATATAAGTGATTTAGAGACTATGAAATTATCTGTGAAAAGAGCCTGCAAAAAATCATTGATTAACATCCAATATTCCTTCAGTTTTATACAATCGTAAAACATATGTGCCCAATCAGCATTTATTTCTACAGTACATCTCTTACATATGTTGTCTTTATTGTTTATTTTATTCATCATTAAGGGTGTATAGAAAGATCTATGTAAAAATGTCCAAGTAAAAAGTCTCCAATTAATAGAAGAAGTAGTTTTATAAGCAGATTCCAATATATATTGTTTATCTTGTTGTTTTGGAGATTCTCCATTGATGGAAATGAAATAATTCCAGTAATTATCTGAACTATAATAGGTTTCATCTCTAATAATTTTATGTATGTGTGAGAGCTTACCTTTATCAGAAACCCTATGTTGTAAATTTAATATCAAGTAGTCAATCAGAATTGGGACAGATTCTTTAACTGTTAAAGACATTAAATCAAGTTTATTTTGTCTAAGAGTCTGAATCTCTAACCAACATGTTTCTCTCAAATCAAATTCTTGCTTTAAGAAGTCTAAATTTTTTACTTTATTGTCAGACAGCATCTGATACCAATACTTTAAATTATTCTCTGTGACTAGAAGAGTTCTTTCAGAGGTGGATGATAAAAGAATACCTTGTGTATACATTATGGGAAATAAGATAACATTCCATTCCTTATACTTAGGATGTATATATATATAAAATTACGATATCTAATAATAATATTTAATGGGTAACTAGCTATATATTTTGGTGTAATAGATGAGGTACAAAACTCTTTTAGTAACCATAACATGGGATTGTTTATAATAGTATTTTTGTGTGTTAATGATATTTTTGTGAAGTGCATGCTAATTAATTCCCAGTATTCCTTCCATTTTGCAACATATGACTGATCTATTAGCAATGTTATAACTTTTATAATAGAAGAGATAGCATATAAATTAAAGTCTGGAAATGATATGCCCCCTTGAGACCAACTATTAGTATGTTTCTTTAATGCAATCCTAGGTCTATTAGGTACCCATAAGAAATTTAACATTTGTGAATTTAATTTCTTAATTATTATTTTTGTAGGTGGGAGTATTATTGATTGTATTATGTATAATATCTTCGGGAATATTATCATTTTAATAATTGTGAGTCTTTCTTCCATGGTAAAAAACAAATTGTTCCAGCTATTGAAATGATTTTGTATATTATGAAGACAATTACTATAATTATTATGTATAATAGATTTAATATCTTTAGTTAATATTATGCCTAAATAAGTTATTTGACCTGGATTGGGTATGTATTTGAGAAAATCATTAGTGAGAACATTTTTCCCTGAGTATATTGGTAATATTTTAGTTTTTTCTACATTAAATATAAAACCAGAAATATTCTTGAAATCTGTCATCTTGTCAAATAATGACTGCATAGAAGAATTTGTACCTACTGATGTAATTAGAACATCATCTGCAAAAAGTTGGATTTTAGATATTGTATTTTCATCTATATCGAATCCTTCTATATCATTGCCGTTTCTAATCAAATTAGCCCAAGGCTCCATTATTAAAGTAAATAATAATGGTGAAAGTGGACACCTTGTTTTGTACCTTTTAATATGGGTATTTTTTGTGGGACATATGTTCCTATTTTAATGTAAGCCAATGTTCCTTTATATAGATGTTCAATTAAATTCACAAATGTATCAGAGAAATTTGTACACTTCAATAAGATAAACAAATAGTCCCAACTTACTGAGTCAAATGCTGAACTTATATCAAGGCTGATGAGTGTCAAATCTTTCTTTTTTCTGTTTGCATAATCAATCAGAGTTAAAGTTCTCCTTATATTATCAAAAGTATTTATATTTATAATAAAGCCTGTCTGATCTATATCTATTATACTTGGTATGATTGTCTTTAATCTGTCAGCAAATATATTCATGAACATTTTATAGTCAACACTAAGTAATGAAATAGGTCTATATGAAGTGCAGCTAGTTGGATCTTTATTGGGTTTCAAAATTGGTGAAATAAATGTGTATTGCCAGGATGGGGGAATTGATAACTCATTTTGAGCTGAAATGAAAACCTTATGTATTAATGAGTAGGTACTCTTAGGAAGGATATTATAAATCTCAGGAATAATACCATCATTACCTGGTGCTTTGTTTGATTTAAGTTTATTTATTTGTGTGATAACCTCTGTATATGAAATATTTTTATCTATTAATCTAGTCTGTTGTTTATTAAGTTTTTGTTCATGTTTGTAATTATAAAGTTCTTTATTTTATCTTTAGAATCCATATTAATGTTATTATGGTTAATGTTATGAAAGTGATTTCTAAATTCATCTAATATTTCTGGTAAACTAGAGACGTTCTTCTTTTCTTTGGAGAGAAAATTTCTTTGATGTGATTTTGTTTATTCAGCCTTTTTGTTTTATTTTTAAGTCTATGTAAGTATTTGGGACTTATTGAGTAAGACAAAATTTATATTTCTCTAATGTTATTTTGACTTTGTGACTTAAAATTTCTTTGTATTTCTCATTTAATTTATTTATTTCTTCAATGACTTTTGTGTCCATAATATTTTCCTTATTATTATGTTTATATGAGTCTAATTTGTTTTGAATGTCTATTAATTCCTTGTCCCAAGATTTCCTTTTATTATTATACCATCTGATACTTTGTCCATATAAATAAGATTTTAGAGCATCCCAAATGTAAATAATGGAGACATCAGGTGTAGTGTTTAAGTCTAAGAAATGTTGCACCTCTGTAAGCAAATAATCTTTATAATCTTTTAGTTGAGTTAGGTATGCTGGTATTCTTTTGATCTGAACATTATAAGTAATAATTACCATAAATTCAAAGACAATTGAATTATGATCTGATATAGGGCATGAAATGATCTTAGAATTAATTAGGTCTGTTACCAGTTGGTTAGAAATAAAGACTCTATCTATTCTTGAATAAGTTTTATGTCTATTAGAAAAAAAAGTATATGGTAATGATTTAGAATCTGTCTGATTATTAATACCATTCAAGTGATATAAATTAATGAAATCCTTTAAATGTTTTGCATTGGATGTGATTTTCCTTTTCCCTATAGTAGTAGTATCTTTTTCATGCAGGATACAGTTAAAATCTCCTGCTAAAATAATATCTCCTTTAGAAAATGATATAATCTTATCGAGGTGGTGTTTCACTGTATTAGTGCCAATTCCTAGTATCCAGTATACATTAATCAATGTATATATTTTCCCATTAAGCTGTATTGTAAGCAGGCAGAACATTCCTTTATCATCTTTATATGACTTAATAGTTTTAGGTATGGGCATATTTTTGTTCCATAAGATAGCCACTCCTCTTTTTTTCTGTGTGTGTTCTGAGCTAACCAAGACTGTATATTTATTAGTGGCTAATTTATCTATATCTTTTTTCAGGAGATGTGTTTCCTGAAGGAATATTAAGTTGGCTTTATGCAGATTAATTTATCTTATTAAACTTGCCCTTTTACATGGGTTATTCAATCCATTAATGTTTAAAGAAATTCCTTTAAAAGTTACCATTTAACTTTTATAGACATATAGAACTTATAATCAGAATAACATTTACTAAAGTAAGTATTATTATGTCTCCTCCTTTAGGTGTTCTATTAATTATAGCTGTATTTAGTGAAAATCTTATAGAATTTTGTGAAATTTTAACTTTTATTTGTAGTGACAATGAGTTTATAAAATGTGATGTAGATGTCAAAACTATATACACATAACAATAATCAGGTGAAAATATTGTTTGGATTAAACAATGCATCCAGCCTGGAGTTAAAAACTCCAACTTCGAGTAGCAAATACCACTCAAGTTATCCCCCTATCCTAAGCAGCAGTACTCCAGCTGCCACCAAATTAATTAAATACTAACTATTATTAATTAAAGTTAACCTCATTTATTTTGATTATCTATTATAACAAGACAAACAATTTATATAACAGCTTCGTATAAGCATATAAAACTTTTATAATCAACTTAATAATGCTATGTACATCTATTCTATATAATGAATTCATTATCATAATAGCATTCTAACAATCTTGAAAGTGGGAGCAGAGAAGAGAGGGAAAAAAAAAAAAAAAAAAAAAGAGAGAGAGAGAGAGGATACCCATTTGGCAGTTTAATAAAATTTGTAATGATAGGTTCTTATTATATGTTTATACTCATTTGAATTCAATAACATTTATTATCTCAGGCTATTATGACTCAAGCATTACTTACATTAGAGTATTCCCATTTTCTGCCATAACAGTACTGTTAGTAGCTTTAAAACTTTAAACTACATACACTAGAAGCTTCCTTCTCTTACTTATTCTCACCATTTAAAAAAAAAATGATTATTCTCAGTATATAAGTTAAAATAACATACTACAAAGCAATATTGATCCCTAGTTATGCATAAATCATTGTGATGAAAGCCAGCTATGTCTTATATATCTGCACTGCAGCTTTAAAATGTATCACATGACATTTTCTTCTGTAATAAAATCATAATAATGCACATACTTGTTTATGTTTGTTATAATAAATGCATTATAATATTGTATATCCTTAAATTATAAGCATCCATATGCATTAAAGTGCAGCAATTATATAAGCTTTCAGAGTCATATATGCACGAGTTTTAGCTTCTATGCATTCTAAATTATCTCATTTGTTTACTATGGCCTATTAAGCCATTTAAAATCATTATAACTTTTACATTTTATAAGTTACATCTTAAATAAGTAAATTATTATAAAGAAAAACTCACATTTTGTTGTCATAAAGTTCATTTTTCATCACAATACCGCATTTACAGCAGTTCTACTTCCTGAAACAGTTTACTTCTTGAATTTGCGATGAGTCTGTGTGAAATCAGGGGTCAAAGTTCAAAATGGCTGCTTTCAGCTTCTCTGCGTGTTTTCTGGATGTTGAAGCTTTTAAAACGGCTTGAGGACACTATTCACGAGGATACCTATAACTTAAATTGTCTCTTATAACATTCTGGCGGGAATTTTAATAAAAGTAAGTGACAAACATTCATTTTGAATGCAAATGGATTTATACAGTGTAAAACCTTCTCGAAGCACTTCACAAGTCATTGCAGTCTCTATGGCAGTGAAACCAAGCCTTCAATTATTTAACATAAACATTACTTATATTTATGTGTCCCATTTCATTTTCTCATTCAGAGCATGTTACAAACACATATCAGTATTATCAGAACCTTGTTACCTTGTAAGAGAAAAAAAAATCATACATAGATATTTACTTGCTGTTTGTTTTAATAAAGTAAAACCTATTACTTACAACTGCTTTAGTTCTAGTCAACTGCAGTTATATCATGACATATGATTTAATATCATGTATTTAAGTAATTTAGTCATAGTATAATATATAGCAGTAATACTTAAACAGCATAAATAATTTTAAAGAGATAATAGATTATTTTCCCCTTTTTTCCTTCTTTTCATCTTTCCCCCCTCCCTGCCCTCCCTTTCCCTCCTCTATATGTTTAGTTTAAAGAGAATGCTATTATTTAAAATAAGAAAAGAAAGGAAATATATCATATTACTAACCTTAGGTCTCTTTGTCACAAAAGAGAAACAAGTTGATTTATATCAGGTTATTTGTTCCTCATGAAAGTTTGATTATTCATAAAACACACTTCAGTTCTTGCACATTAAAATAACTTTGTACAAATCATTAAGATATATGTGGTTTTCTTGTAAATGCAGAAACTGTAATTAAAGAGTTCAAAGAAATATAAAACATGTCATTTATTTTTAGTCTTTTTGTTTCTCTGATGTCTTCCAAGAAGTTCCTGTTGCCATTCTCTTTAACAAAGGACTTGCCCATTCCATATCCTCTATTTTATCTAATATTTTATTTGTTTTAATATACAACAAAGCAGAGTCCAAGTCTTCAAAAATTCTAGGGCCATCAGGTAAAAAGATTTTTAGTTTGGAAGGAAATAAAAGATGAGTTTTGAACTGTGCTTTCTTAAGCTCTCTTATTAATGGTAAAAAAAACCTTTCTTTTTGATATTACCAAAGAAGAATAGTCATTGTCAAAGCGCACAGTTGCTTCATTAATTTTTATAGGTGATTTAGCCCATGCAGATTTTAGTACCATTTCCTTGTCATAAGATGATAAAAATCTTACAATAACTGATCTAGGATACTTTTTATTTGTATTAGAAATGGATAAAGACCTATGGGCTTTTTCAATGCCAAAAGAAAATGCCTCTGACAGATCTAAAGTTTTGGGAAGCCAAGTATTTAAAAAAAGATGTAATGTTATTACCTTCTATATTTTCTGGCAGTCCAAAAATCATTATATTGTTGCGTCTGGATCTGTTTTCCAAGTCATCTGGTTTGGATTGAAGGTGCGTGTTTTGTTTCAATAAGAATTCAGTGTTTATTTCTTCTTCCTTAATTCTGTTGTCCATATCATTAAGTGTCTCTTCTATACCTGTTATCTGAGCTTTCTGATGTTGTAGATCTTGGTGTAGCACATCCATTTGTTTTGTGGTTTTCTCTATAAAGTTATCAATTTTAACATCCAGTCTGTTGCTAGTTGCTGTATAGTTGATAATAATGTCTGAAGCTCTTTCTTAATGCTGGAATCCTGACTGTTAGCCTTGCTGGAACTCATTCAGAACAGAAGTGGTGAGAGAGAAATTTCCAAAAAAAATTTCTGACAGGAAAATTAGTTACATTTTCTTTCTTTTTTAGATATTATTCAAGGTACTGATATTCCAAACATTTTTAGAAAGAAAATTATTCTATTAGTTGAATTTTGAAGTAATAATTTCCTGTTAATGTAGTTATGTTGGTGGAGCTGAAGAATCTGCTGCTATCCTGTGTTCATCCTTGGCCACCACACACATTTTTAAGGCCATGCATCCGTGTATTTGTTCTTTGATTCACCTTCCCAATTGCATTGAATTATATTCCTTGTATAATACAGCACCACTTGTTAGAAAGTGTTTTAAATTTGTAGTTTTAAACATTTTTTTAAAAAGCAATGAAACAAAATGTATGAACCAATAACTACCCATTTCATAAATGTTCAACCATAAAAGGCCACTTAAGACTTCTGTCATTATAATCCACCAATATTACTCTATACTCACAATCTGTGAAGAAGTAAAATCATCTGAATTCCACATTAAAGAAATCCGTACCTAATGAAGAGGTTGCTACTGGCAAAACAACTTCACATATCAATGTTTTATCTTCAAAGTCAGTGCCTGCTTTCCTTGAAGAATTAATTGCCTATATTGCATTAACAAATTGATAAGTTGGTAATATTGCAATACAAAATGACCAACAAGTTCATAGTCACTAGGCATCTCATGCAAAGGACATACTCAGGAGTGTAGAAGGGCTATCCCCCTTATAATGCACCACATAATCAACAATCATATGGGCAATGCAATATCAGCACTCCATTTACATGGTGTGAGAGTAGAATCCACAGCCTTCTGCACCAAAGGCAATTATACTGCTAACACTGCTTTCAGATTTTACAACACAGTGTGCCATTTGATAAACAAAAAAACAGCTAGTTGCACAAAGAAACATTAACACTTGTTAGAGTATGTTTTAAATTTGTAGTTTTGAACATTTTTCCAGTAAGCAATGAAAGAAAATGTATGAACCAATAATGACAAAACTACCCATTTCAGAATATTTTAACCATAAAAGGCCCCTCAAACATCTGTCATTACAACCCACCATGCATTTTCTGAAGGAAATGAAGGCTGAAACTGAAATGTATGAAATTTAGATATTTAAATCTTCAGTGATTTTCCAGAAAACCACAATTTTTTGAGGAATAGGCCAAAAATATGAGGCAAAAATCTGGATAGTTTACTGCAAGAATTCTGGACATGATGTGGATGCAATGACCATAAAAATAGAGACATATTTTAAATATTACAGTTTTTTAACTTAAAGTTGCTAGAACAACAGGAATTGTGTTAACTTGCATTTCTGAAGGATATGAAGTATGTTCATAGATTCATAGGTAGGTACTAGGCTATCTGCCCAAGGGCATTTATAAGCCTAGCCAGAGTGGGTCGGCTTTTGCCGGCCCATTGATTAATTAACTGATTCTCTGTCAAGCAGAGCCAATGAAGTAATCCCAGGGGCGTATTTTCTGTTGCCCATCCACTCGTCAAGGTTTCTCTTGAAGATTGTAGGAAACTTTTATTTTCATTCCTGTGAAAATAAGGCATGTCATTGTCCTGCTCAGCGAATTAAAATAAGCATCAGTTAGTTGAGCATTGAAATCCCATTATAAATGTATATACAATCAGTTAACCAACTTTTTTGCTAAAATGAAAGTGAAACATTCCCATTTAGTTACTTGACAGTGACACATCAAAAATATGCACAGGAAATGGCTGTCTTTTTGGGTGACATGCTATGTGAAAAGGGCAATTACATGATTCTTTAAAAGAACATTAGCTTTATTTGATGACAAGGTCATTTGATGACAAGGGCATGCATGTGTTTGAGAATAACAATCGAAGTATATCACTGAGGCAATATTTACACAACTTTTCAGAAGAGACACGTTTCACTAGGACAGTATATGTGCAAAAATGCTAATGTTAGTGTGACGACCATGCCCTGGTCCAGCAATCAAGGAGCCTCAATCCTCACCACTAACACCAGGGAGGTCACCTCATAGAAGAGAGGAAAAGATAACTAATACACAAAGTAAAGTACAATTTCCCTTAAGTGCACACAGAGATCACAGTCAGTCTGGGGCTGGTTGCTCCCTTGCTCACCAGGTCCCCAGTAAGACTCCCCACTGGCACAGCTATAGGGTCCAGGTCTCAGCCTAGCTGGGCAAGCTAAAACCTCCAGTACCCCCTCTGTCCAACCAGTGCTTTGTGTCCCTGCCAAGTAGCTGACACAACACACACACACACACACACACACACACACACACACACACACACACACACACACACACACACACACACACACACACACACACACACACACACACACACACTTTGAGATAAGTATTTATATAACTTCACAGACACTCCTGGGAAAGGCTGACACAGATTCTCTAGCTGTGCCCCTTTACCCAGACCATACAGTAGTAATCCCTGCCACCATCCAGCTAATAAAATCAGCTACTAAAAGGCCCTTAAAAGGGTGTCCAGTTATTACTGTGCAATATTATTATCCAATGGTAATGTGACTATTCTGTCTAGGCTTATTGCAAGGGATTAGACAGTAAACTCTATAAATATATAATGTACTCTAAAGCATAATTTATCTCTACATGAACCAGCCACAGGTAGAATGTTTTAAAAATATTTAATAATAAATAATTAAAACACAAGACAAAACTACAACACCACAGAGATATCTAAGAGTTCAGAGATCACACAGAAACTTAAAATAATACAGTAGGGCAGGTCTGATTTCAATGATAAATACCTAATTAATCTTTACTAGCTTTAACTATTCCTACAAGAAATCACAGTGCTAAAAACTTACATGTGAGCTTAGGCAGAGTGCTGAGTTAGATATCCAAGATCAAAATGCTCCCAGTCTCTTGTGAGAAAACAGTATTTAAACATTACTAACAAACGTGTCTCTAAGGTCCTTCCAAATTACATCATTTTTGACACTTAGTCTGGAGTTCTCAGGCCACAAATTTCATTATTTAGCAATCTAACATCTGCTCAGAAACTTACAACAATAGAAGACATTTCACATGTATATTCTAACAGAAACCAGAGCAGCAAAGCACCATCCACATGTAAATCCTGGTCATAAACTTTAGCCTTAAAACAATGGGCATGATAGACTGTAGCCGAATTCTAACATGAAAGGGTCACAACATGTTTCACTGGGCCAGTAGAGTGCAATGTTGTCACATATTTTGCAGTTCCACACTTCACAGTGTTCTTTTACACTCAAGAAAACATGCCTGTATTTTACATTTATTTACAAATGCCAGAATTATAGATCAAATTCTATTTGACTAGGCTGGCAGCCTTCACCCATCTCTCCCCAATCATCACAGTTAGTGCATACAATGCTTTACAGGCAGACAATGAAGAGACAAACTCCATTTTGGCATTCAACATATTTTGTTATAACGTCACAGTACAATTGCCTTTAAAATCTTCAACAGATCATTTATGTAACCAAGTGCTACAGTCCTTGTGATTATTTCAGCTAGACACCCCTGCCTTTACTTAACATAATCATGCTTTATTATTAGAATTTCATAGTAATAATTGTAATGTCACATGCTTGCGTGTGGAAGTCCTCATCTCACCTTTGTGGTGTGCTGATGCCTTGATATTGGGGGTTGGCCTAATGGTTAAGGTGTTTACTGCACAAGCACAAGGTACAGGATTTAATTCTCATTTCTAGTCAGTGTGTACTTCTTGGCTAGATGTGTATTAATCTGCAGAGTGACTGCCTAGAATTAGCTCTATGAACCTTGATCTGCACATTTGAAGATGCGTACTTTAGGCTGTCCCAGACTCCAATTTCCTTTGTACCCGATTCTCTTTTCTGGGGGTTGACAGACCTGGATCAAAGGACAGTCTGTTAATGTAAATAAAGAATGTAGGCTAGGTGCAAGAAACTTATGGTACAGCTTTTTAAAGCACACACAGTTTTTTAATATAGTAAGCAGTTAGTAGGGATGGAAAAGGAGAGTTAAGATGTAGCAAGTTGGCTATTTGTTTCAATGTACTTGAACAGAAAAACAACTCTGTATTTCTATTTTCTAGACTTTTTCAGCCACTTCACAGTATGCCTTTAGTTTAACTGCCCTTTAAGTTTTACCTATTTGTTTCTAGTGAACTGTATACTGTAATGCTCAGTACACTGCTGGCCTGAAGCACAGCTATTTCACACTCTTAAACCGACAGCTAATTTTAGAATTCTAGCGGAGTTTTACTTAACCCTAAATGCTTCTTTAATATTTTTAGTTGGTTTTTAGGTCTGGATAATGTTTATTTGTGCATTGTGCATTTACTCCTGTTCTAGGCGTACTGTATTTACGTATCAATTCCTAGTTCACGTGGTTAAGTTTTCTCCTGCACGGTTCAAATGGTATGATAGTAATTACATTCAGTTTTCATTTCTGAAAACATCAACAAACAAAATGCATGGAATCAGTTATGGACTATACAGATAACTGCAACTGGAAAACACAAACTAGTGCCAAGTCTTTACTTTTGTGGATGTGTAGACAAGCTTGTTCAACTCCACACCAGAGATCCGACTTGTTGCTGCGCACGGTTAATGATGCATAAATGAATACATTGTGTGCAAAAAAGGTTTTACTGCAAAATGTTCTGGTGTGACATCATGTAAACATATGCTACAGAGACAGAGTAATAGACATCAAACACTATACTTTTTATGCAGTAAAAAAATCCCTTCATATGCACGCTCAATATGCGCCACTTGGAGAGGAAAATGGCCTCAGAATACAGAACTTCCATACAGAAAAAGAAAAGTACTGAGACCAAGTCTTAGGGAATTCATAATACATACAATCTGGCTAGGCTTATAAATGCCCTAGGGCAGATAGCCTAGTATGAACCTATGAACCTATGAACAACTTAAACTCCTTTTTCATGTTCACAGTGATGCCTGTGCGGATGTAGCAATGTTGTTTATATCCCGGTCTCTACATATGGTTTATTTATTTTAATTATTTTTTTTTCTTATTAAGAAAAGTAAATTAATTAAAATAAATAAATAAACACAAATTGCACTCTTACAAGGCCGGCCTGTATGGCGCCTTAGGCGGTCGCCTAGTTTGCCTATGCCTAAGGCCGGCCGTGGGTACAAACTGTGTCCTTCGGTGTTATCCCTGTCTGATATTATCAGAACACAGCCATTACATGGTTAAATAAAGGCTGCTCTGTTTGAAAGGCATCAGTTTTCCCATTTGTATATGGATGGGGTCATAGGCTTTGAGCTAAGTTGTGAGTGTGTATGTGTGTTATCCTTTGCCTCTTAGCCAGAATCAGGGCATACTGTGCACATCACTGTCTGCTGGTATCATTTGCAGCTGGTGGCTTTCCCTCAGACTCCTCATTTGTACATGCTGCTGTTGCTGCTGCTGCTGCTATCCCTGCCTGTGGTCCTTGAAACTGTGGTCTAGCCCAATGCTGTCCTTGTTGAACCTGTTCCCTGAGTATTATATTGTGTAACATGACACAGACTATAAGTATTTTGGCAGAGGTGTCATAGTCATACTGCAGTGCACCTCTTGATTTGTATAGACAATAGATAGGCCTTGATTTCAGCAATCCAAACATACATTTTATGATATTCCTAGTTTGAATGTGTGCATAGTTACATCCTTGCTCAGTTGAGTAATGTGAGTTTCCATGGATGTCAATAGCCAGGGTTCCAGGGTATAACCTGCATCCCCCACTAGATTACCTTGGGGAATGTGACCCCAAGCAAACCTAGTGTACAGCTCACACAAGGCCACATGTGTGATTTGTGGAAACTGCCTGGGTTACCTGCAGAGACATTTCAGATGATCTTTTGGGTATTACAGGTAACCTGACAGTTTATTGAGTGGAAATCTTTTCTGTTGATGAACCTCCCTCTCTGTTCCCCAGGTGGGGCTTTTATTTCTATGTGTGTGCAATATCTCATTCCCAACCTTAAAGGAAATATGCTACTGAATAGAATTCCTACATGGGTCTTGCTGCCTCCTGTGGGGATTGCAGGAAACATATATGTTCTCTTGCATGTACTAGCATTACATTTAAAAACTGATGTAATATTAATTCAAGATGTTGATGCCTGTAACAGCCCTAATATATCCCCCGTGGGTCTCTGGAATAAATCAGTGACATACCTAATTTTAAACATACCTTGGTTTCCAGTGGGATGGGTACTCCATAATTTTCCTGGGGCTTGAGGTAGGGGTGGCAGAGGTTGCATGTTTCCTCCAGTGTTTCTCTATCTACCCTGTATATGTCCACAATTTCTGTGTTATGCAATCCATGATATGTCAAACAGGGTCTAAACACACTTTTTCTTCTTGCCCGATGTCTGGTAGCACACTGATTTAAAGCCTGTTGAACATACGGCATAATAATAGCAGCAGAAACCCTTAACATGCTGTTCTTTTCTAAGTGTAATCATGCTGTATTTTAAAGAGTTTTGATATACAAGGCAAAAGCCTGTACTGAGTGTACACAATTGCTCTATAGCTTCCTAGGATCATAGGATCATCATAGGATCATAGGAGGTTACTAGGCTATTGGCCCTGAGGCCTTTGTAAGCCTAGCCAAGAGTTTAGCACATGTTTAGACAAGTCAGCACCAAGAGCCCTTGTCCAGCAGGGACACAGGTGGAATCCCAGGGGTGTATTTTCTCTTTCCCATCCAGTTATCCAGATTGCACATAAAAAGGGATAATGAGGTGCTCTGCTTGATGTGGAGAGGGAGTCTATTCCATGGATGGGGGAGTCTCTGGGAAACAATTCTGTCCCACCAACAAGTCCTATTGATGTCACAGACCACATTGATGTCACATGCATGGGTTACTCTAGTGGAGTTTGACTTGTAGATATGCAGCAGTCCCATCAAGGTGGGGACTGGGATTGCTTTGTATGCCAGACAGAAGTCATCTCTGAAGAGTCTGTATGAAACTGAGTAGAGGGACAAGGGTTTTAGCCTGTCTGTCTAGGATAGATGTTTGAGTCCCTGAATTCTCCGGGTGAAGAACCTCTGTGGTCTCTCCAGCTGATGCTTGTGCTTTCCAAGGTACATGCCAAAGGAGGCATTGGACTCAATAACTGGCCTTATAAGGGAAGAGTACAGGGGTGTTATGACCTCCTTGTCTTGGATGAGATACCCTTAGTTATGAGGTGGGCCATGTAGAAAGCTTTTCATACAATGGAAGCAACATGGTGGTCAAAAGTCAGGTTGCTATCAACCAGAGTGCCTAAATCTCTCACAACTGATTGCGTGGTTGGGACATTGTTATTAATGTGATAATAAGTAGGGACATCATTCTCCCCAAAGGGGATGATGATGCATTTTTTGGCATTCAGCTTGAGGCCATGTTTTTGTTTGGGTGAGACCCTCTTGGAGGATGTCCACATCACTTGAGGAATTGATGACTGCAACCAGCATGCAGTCATCTGCAAACTTGGTCAGCCATAGCCCATGGGTTTTGGCCTGCACCACAGAGAAGTATATCCTGCATAACAGAGGCTGCAAGACCAATTCCTGGGGTATGCCGCTCTTTACAGGTCTACTGCTTGAGGTGGCTTCCCCTATTGTGATTAGGTGGGTTCTATCAGTGACCCAGTTTGCTCCCCAACTGGTAACAGAAACACTTTGGAATCTCGAAATAGTGAAATGTCGAATTTCAGAATCTCGAGACCAAAGTGTCGAATCTGGAGATGACTGAAACTGCAGAATATTGAACCTGAAAGTGTTGAACCCACTGTACTTATGGTGCATTAGGTAAATGTGGAGTTTTTAAGGGTTTTGGGGAGAGTTTGTGCATTTGTGAGTGTGTTGGGGAGTGTTAGGTGTGGGTTAGGGTACATAGGTGAGAGGTGAGAGTGTGAATGTGTCAGTTTTGAGAGTGGTGGTGTTTGTATTTGTGTGATGTGTGTTTCTGTGAGGGGGGTGTAAATGTATGTTGGTGGATTTTGGGGGTGTTGGCGTTTAGTGCAATCTCAGAGTTAGTATATATAAGTAGGGGGATGTGGGGTGTGTGTGTGTGTGTGTGTGTGTGTGTGTGTGTGTGTGTGTGTGTGTGTGTGTGTGTGTGTGTGTGTGTGTGTGTGTGTGTGTGTGTGTGTATGTGTGTCTGTGCATGTGTGCATGTGTGTGCGTGTGTGTGTGTGTGTGTGTGTGTGTGTGTGTGTGTGTGTGTGTGTGTGTGTGTGTGTGTGTGTGTGCATATGCATGTTTTTGTTGTTGTGCAGAGGTAGGTGTAGTTGTGTTTGTGTGTGTGCTTTTACAGTCACGGTTTTGGTTTTCATTTTTTTGGTGTTTTGACTTTATAGTCTCGAAATACTGAAATTCGATATTTCAGTATTTCTAGATTAAAAAGTGAATCCCTGGTAACATATGGATTGGTGTCTAGTTGAGAGAGTTTATCTATTATGCCCAAGTGGGGAATAGTGTCAAAGGCTTTGGCCAGGTCAAGGTAGGTGGTGTGCACCGTCTTTCCCTTGTCCATGGCTTTGGTGACTGTCTGAGAGAAATCAACCAGATTTAACAGATATGACCTTCCCTTGACGAAGCCAAACTGTATGGGGTCAAGTGTTTGGAGGTTGCCATTGTCCCTGTTTCCCTGTTAATGAGATCCATGATAATCCATTCCATGGCCTTGCATATCAGGCTAGTTAGGCTTATGGGTCTTTAATTTCCCAGATCAGCGGATGCTCTACCTTTGTGTAAAGGGATGATAGTGGCTGTCCTCCACTCAGCTGGGACACAGCTGGTACTCAGGCTTTGATTGAATAGGGTGCCTAATAGTCCTACAAGCTCATGCCTGAGTTCATATAGAATGCAGCCTGGGATGTTATTGAGTCCCAAGGAGCATGTATTTTTTGCCTTTGAGAGGACAGTGATGACCTGTTCCCTATAGATAAGGGACGGGGCAGGTCCTGATTTACTGATCGGGGAGGGACAGTGGGGTGAAGTTTTCGCTGAATCTGTCAGCCAGTAGGTTGGCTATACCTATAGTATTTGTGTATGTGGTGTCCTTGACCAGCAATTCTGAACAGATCTGGGTGCTCCCTTTGAGATTGTGGACTTATGTGAAAAAGTCCTTATGATTGTCTTTAGTAGATATGGCCAATTTGGACTCAAAGTTGGCTTTAGAGGATTTCACTACTGCTCTTATTTGCTTGTTCAAGCTACGGAGAGATTGCTTCCAATTGGGCACCTGCTCCTTCTTGGTCCCGGCTGGCAATTTTTTCCTTTTTTATATAGATTATTTATTGCAGATATCCACCAGACAGTTTTACTCTTTCTTGCAGAGAATGATTTTGTCCTGTCAGGTATTCCTGATTCCATGCATCTATATAAATGCTCGCATAGTACTTTGGTGTAGATTTGGACATTGGTGCCAGCTCCTACAGAGGGGGGAGGGGGCTGTGAAACTGTTTATACCATCCATCAGGAGGTTGTAATCAGCTTTGGAGAAGTTTTTTTATTTGGCCCTAGCTAGAGGTGAGTCAGGGGAGATGGTGCCTTCGAACGTGACCGCTTTATGGTCTATCATGTTGGATTAGTTAATTAGCATGCACTTCAGTTCATTATGATTTCATTAGCATATTCTGACATTTCTCTTTGTTTGTGGCTATACACATCATGCAGGGTCAATTAATGAATACCAAATAGCATTCTATCAATTTGGGGGCATACCGTGCCCATTTGTGATAGCTACACTTTCTGTAGTTATTAATGAATCCAGATCAATATCCATGGCAATTAAATTCAAATTAATAAGGTATGTCATAAATCAATAAATATATGTTTTCCTGTATCAAAGGCAGGAAAACAGTTCCTTTCTATTTGCTGTTAGAATAACAGAATGCTTCTGAATATACATTTTAATATAACACATACCTTTGCATGAATTTACAAATGTTCTCACATTCATGCATACACATGCACACAAATAATGTATATGTGTGAGATTAGATAGATAGCTATACTGCATGGAGTGTCATCGTAACACTCCTATGTCAGGAAGATGACAGCCTAAGTGAGTGCTACTCCACCATAAGAAATAATATTAACAGAATTAGAAAGATGCTTAGCAATTGTTACACCTTTTCAAGCACTGTTAATATCGGGTCTCATGCCAGATACTGAGTATTGTCAATGCCCACTACAGGTTTTACAGACTTTCAAAGCTGTTAAAACACTTCTCTTTTTTTTCCTGTAACTAGTAGTACATGGAGCAAATAAAGCTCCATGCACTGCAAGGAATTATGATCTGGTCTCAGACTGTAACATTCCATTATGTATTCTTGACATAAATGCCAAAAGTCACAACTCAAGCTTCGTTCTTGAGGTGAATCTGTTGACATCCATGTCTCCAACACATAATAATGTGATAATGCTCAGAGACCCATGTGTATGTTTGTGTGTGTGTGTGTGTGTGTGTGTGTGTGTGTGTGTGTGTGTGTGTGTGTGTGTATATATATATATATATATATATATATATATATATATATATATATATATATATATCTTACATACTCATACATATGCACACACACACACACACACACACACACACACACACACACACTCTCTCATACAATGTATATGTGTGTAATTTTACAGATGGGTAGATACACTCACATACGTACATTTACACACATACATGCACACTCACATTCACAAATGCAGATATTATTATGTGAAAATAGATATATACATACACACATAATTAAATAAATAAATAAAATAGTAAAAACACTGACAGCAGGGGGGTTTTGGTCCAGTTTACCTGAGTAAACACAACAAAGGAATATTGACAAGTATAATGGCAATTCTGCCCTAAGCAGTCTTAATATCTTAAAATGACTTAGCAGCTTTAATAAAAAATCCAAACTTACAAGAAACAACAGAAGTGGCAAAGCCACTTCCAGGTGAAACATTAGTGGTACAAGCTAATGTAAGACAGGAACACAGAACTGCTTTACATTGAAAGTCAATGAAGTGTACTTCCCAGCACAATGTTTATACTTTGTGTGTACCAACTATCTTAGCCAAGATAACAAAACATACTTTATTATGTTAAGAATTATCTGTTTAAACTATAATTTCAACACAGGCAGATATTAGCATCCATATCATCAATTCTGAAAACTTTAAAACTTCTTACAATTTTCATTGTAAAGCATTATGAGCAAATCATACATTAGTTTAATTGTTCAATGTTTTACTGTTGTTTTCTAAGTAAATAAAGTTTTGGTGGATTACCAGCTGTTTAGTGAAACCAGAGTGCATTCTCAATCAGTCCCAGAAGAAGGAAAAAAAAAACACTCCAAATCTAGCACAGCCTTTAGACAAGTAATTGTTTATCACAAGTTATGGCCACAGAATAAGACTGGTGTAAAACATTGTCTGCTCCATATATCAATAATTGTTTTCTACATTCAAGTGTTTTTCCTGTATGTAATTCCTGTAATTTTCTTGGGTGACGAAAGCCAGGGAACCTTTTTGGCTAGACTTATATAGGCCCCAGGGCCAACAGCCTAGTACCTACCTATGAACTGGGTCTATATTATATATTTGAAATTACAAAATTCCATAATATCGAACACCATAAGCTCGAACTTGGAATTTCGAAATATGATAGCACTGAACACTCAGAATAGCAAATTTTTTCCCAGGGAAAAAATTTGCTGTTCTGAGAAACATACACACAGCACAAGCACACCAAAATAAATTAACCACACACATACACTTAACAAAACCCTACTTCGAACCCTGCACTAAACTGTACATGCATTCCTATCTATCCACTAAACTTAACCCGCACCCTAACCCTAAGATCCGTAACTATCGCACGCTTACGCTATGAAATTATACCCATATAAACTAATTAATACACACAAGCACAAACACTTAACAAAACCCTACTTCTAACTCTACGCTAAACCATACATACATTCCTTCCTATCTACTTACCTTAACCCACACCCTAACCCTAGGGTCCTTAACTATCCCACCACAGTGCAGGAAATAGCAAAGCCACAAAATGGCCCACTGAAATCTTGCCCTAGGTAAGAATTCGATGTTCCGTGGCTTCGCTATTTTCATCCTTCGATGTAATGGGTTAGATATTATAACATTTGAAATTTTGCAACTTCGATGTTATAACATAGACCCTATGAACCTATATGTCTCCTGAAATCTATTTTTACATGAGTGTTTCTATTGGTGATAAATCTGTCATTGTCTACACTGTGTTTTTTTTTTTTTAATAAAAATGAACCACAACAGGCTTGTGTCTACAGTCTTACATTTTATTTTATTTTTTCCTTCCATCAAAGCCTTCATAGCTCTTGCTTTCAGACTATTAGTTGAAGTGAGATGTGGTACAGTAATTACATGAAAAAAAATTATCTATTTTCTTAATACATGACTATTCCAAACTGGTGAAACAAGAGACACTGGCAAAATATAATTTCTAAAATCATAGGCATGTTAAAATTTAAATTTTGAAGGGATATTATTCAAACAACAAAGTTCATTTTACAGATGTCAGACACTTCGTATGAGTAGGTTACAAATCCAGAAACATTTTTAAAGGCTTAGTTCAAAACAATATTTTGGAGCATGGCTTCCTATGCCATTTCCAGTGTTTAAAAATGTAACTGTGAAGAAGATTTATTGTTTTACCCAATTTTCATAACTCATCTTCACAGACTTTTTTCATATTCTGGTCTATGCCAAACTGCTTTTCAGATGATCTGACTAAACCTTTCATTTGAGACATTCCAACATGAGCTTTATCTACTTTTTAATATGATAAGTCTGATCCTGCAAGGGAATTATTTAATTCAAGATGTTCAGCATAAATTTGGCTCAGTTATTTAAACTTAATATTCTAGCACATGTGCAAAGTTACACCTCTGGCAGTCCAAAGTTCTGTTTGCTCAGTATGCATGACAACACTGTCCATAATATCTAATAACTGATATCTAATATCTAATATCTAATAATATATGGTTCCATTTTGCTTTAAATGGGAGGTCCTGGCTGGCAAGTCTTTCTGTTTCACCAAAGATTGCTTGCACGTCTCTTGCCATGGCTTTCATCTGTTGGCTAAACCTACTAAAACTTTTGTTTCGCCCTTGTTACATCCCAACATAGACATTTTTAATTTACATTACTTTAGGGTAGTGCTGCTCAGTGCTAGGAATCAGAAGAAAAAGATACCGTCAAGCACATTCATATCTATACAGTTACAGGAACTTGCTTTTAGTTCATTCACAACACTCCCTCTATACCTGATTTTTGTGCTTATCGCTCCTTCAGACTTAAAAGAAACTGTGAAGGACTAACAGTAGTCACATGGAATTCTACTCTTCAGGAAAAATCTTCTATGACTCCAACCTAGAACTTACATCATTCAAATAACCTGAATAAACCTATCTCGCATTGCTAATTAGAGTCATGACGACTTGCTGAAGGCAGTTTTGGTAACTGCAAATTTTAAATTATAATACATTGAAAAATGTTTGTCAAAACTGCCTTCAGTGATCATCCTGAGGAAAATATTTCTGTAGGTGGGCAAGTCCTCCTGCACCTATATGTCCTCTGTAGATGAATGTAGTTTTGGCAAACTTGTATTTATGTTTTCCAAAACTACCTTCAAAGGTCTGATATACACTCCTGTGAAAATGATCTTACTCGACTACATACAATATCTAGCTAACTTAACACACTTCAATTCAATGACTTTAACTACCTAACCTTCAACAGGTAAACCTGTAGCAATCATTTGTATGAATAATGATAGTGTTATGGAAAGTGTTTTTCTAAGGTAACGTGCGGGGCTGTGTTTAGTGTTATTAGTATCATAATTACTTAGAAAGTTTATTAGTACTGTTGTATCAGTTCTGATGAAGCCCACATTTTATAAGACAAAAAAGTGCTTATCCCTTTGTTTTATAAATTATTACATTTTTTTGCAGTGGTGCTCAGCTAAATTTTTGTTTATTCCTTAATTTTAATCAAATGTGAAGAAAAAAGGAAGAAAGAACTGAGTCCTAAGTGACATGAAAGTTTAGTCACTCCTTCCAATGAATACAGAACTGTTTTCAGCTGTTAGTAATAATCTTTGCTTTCATGCCCAGATGTTGCTGATACATTTGTTTTACATTCTCTGGCAAAGATGCATTTTGATATGCTTGTTAGTAATAATTTTATCTGTGCTTGTTTATGTGAAAGTCCCTCTCTGCAGGTGATTTACATGCAGTAAGCTTTCTTCTCATGTTGATTACATTTTTCCAAAGTCTTTAGTCCCATACTGCTTTACCATGGTTTTACAAGTATCTGGTACTAGGGTAGTCTCAAAACACAAATATTGCTCTGTTTCCAATCAATTGCACCTCCAACAGAATGAGCCCCATTTTCTGCCCTGTTCATGAAGTTCTACTAATGCCATAAAACACTGATGTACAATTTGCATACATTGATTTTGAAATATGGATGGTTTGTTTAGGATTCTAACAAAATTCCAGACTGTTTTTATTTTTCAGAAATTAACTCTAGTGCTTCTCGATTTCTCAGTTTAAACTTATACTGCATTCACAGAGTATGCAACTGAGAAATACATATAACTGTATAATTAAAAGTCAGTTATTAAGATCAAGTAGATTAAACACCTGTGATACACAGTTTTTATAGAAGCTAACAACATCATTAAAGATTTTCAAAACAGGGATCATGATAGTAAATTAATAAGGAATAATATGGATTATGTTGTGTCTGAACATACTGATATAGGTAGACCTTCTTTTTCATTCCGAATAAGTATTGATAGACATGCAGACAAATGAAAGAAAGAACATTGGGGGACATTACCGAGTACATCAGACATACATCTCAGAATAGGAGTATTGTAGAAAAGATATTCCAGATATTATAAAAATTGTTGGTGCTAAACCTAGTTTTATTTATAGGCAAGAAAGGAATCTTAAGCAATGGTTGTGCTATAAACATTTTGTTTATGATAGTCCACAGCTGCTGATTAATAAAAATAGGACCATACCTTGCTATAATTGTCTAAGCTGCAGTTACATAAATTTAGACAACACCTTTATACATACTGTTAGTAAGAATGAGTTTATTTTTAAGGTGTCAGCAACATGCTATATAGAGAATGTGATCTGTCTTGCAAATTGTGAAGAATGTTATTGCTTCTATATAGACCATAGCTCCCAACCTTCCATCTCAAAAATGAGGAACACTATCCCTCATTATGTGAACAAATGGGTAAGATGTGGAACACATACTAATGGCTTACTAACAACTTCAACTAGGAAGGCCATAGGATGGTCAAAATATGCTGGTTTTACTTATAAAGTAGATCTTTAATGAATTAATATGATTCATTTCTATTTTCCATGGATTTAACTTAAAAATATTCCTAACACTGAATGTGTGACAGAGTCTTTCAGTGTGGAACATTGAGGAACTTTGAGGAACATGAACTTTTTAAGACCCCAAATGAGGTATGTTCCTCGTAATGAGGTACACTTGAGAGGTATGAATAGACAAAGCTAATAGTAAACTTAAGGAAAGAATGTGTTCACATTTGTCTGAGATGTGTAGTTGTATTGAAGCTAATGCATTATATAAACACCATGAATCAATGGGTAAACAATATACATTTAAGTTTAGAGTTATTAAAACAATTATATAGATAAACATGGAAGTGTTTTAACCACTCTTACAGAATTGATTGAATATAAATGAATAAATTATTTCAGAGCTGACTCTCCACCAGGATTTAATGTTATGAATAATTTTAAACCAGTTTTGAAATTAAAACAATATGGATTCCAAGTTGTTTTTTTCAACAAATCCAGGCTTTGTAATTTTAAAATGCTATGAATGTATCATGTGATTTTTTATATATTTTATTTGACTGGTATACATTTTAAATGAGTATACACATTATGGTGTTTAAATGCATTGATAAAGAGTATTTTTACTTGAAAACTTTGCTTACTAAATATAGGATGGTCAGAATTCTCTTTATTTGTTTACTATAATAATTTTTTTGTGAAATGGGACATCCTTTTCTAGCCTTTTTACACATATTTCTGTCTTATGACTTCTGAGATATCCCTAGTTACTACAGCATCAAAAATACATTAACCCACATCATATATCTTGCAATCCCATAGTAGTTAACCAATGTCTTTTCCTTATGTCAAATAAGTCATTCTGCTTTTTGACCTGTATTTTAATTTTTGAAAAATTAGTTTGCAATGGACAATCAATTATCTGTGATATTTCTATTCTTTATAACACCACTTGCAATATTATTTTTGCAAAGACTCGATCAAGTCTTATTAAGATGTTTGCAAGAATATTTGCGTCCAGGTTATGTGTTGATTTATTAGCATTTGTTGACTGGGACGATCCAACTGGGTAAATATAAAAACAAATCCAAAAGCATAAAACCAGTGTGAAGGTAAACCACTGGGATAACAAAACACCAAGTACTACAAAACAAAGAACCCAAATGCGGACATGTTGAATCCAAATAACAAGATGTAGTTTATTTAACTCCACAAATCACAAATCTACAAAGCTTCCTGGTAATCCCTTCTTCAGTGTATAACATAAAGTGAAAAACAATTTCCTTTTAACAAATATTAATTTTTGTTTTAACAAACAATCACGACACAGTCCAATCATAAATAAAGCATAGTTAAGACATAATTAAGAAGCAATTAAAACCAGTTAAGACAATTATATTGTTTCCTTCTCAATACAGGTTTGATGCTGACAGCTGCATACAAACCAGGTCTCTGGTCAGCATTCAGAAGTGTTATCCATTCACAGTCACAACTTTCAAGGTCCATATTTAAATAGCCACCTCTTATACTTATATAAAACAAAAAATAATTGGAAAAAATTAAATAAAAAAAGGGGCAATCATTTGGTATGTTGAATGGATTATATTTTTCTTTTGGAAGAACCCCTGTTCTTGCTTCACTGATAGTTTGTTGATGCACATTTGTATCAATTTATGTTGTTTTATAAATATGTCGGTGTCTTTTTTTGTTATTATGCTACCCCCCCCCACCGATTTGCACACACACATACACACCACCTCGGGTATCTATCTGGCACTGCAGTCTTTATATACATTTAATGGCTTAATAGGGGTCCTTATTTCCTCAATGTCTCTCTAGTATGGAATGAGTGCCTTTAATTAAGATGGTGCCATGAAGTGAATTCAAATGATATGGATAATCATGCTTTATGATAGCATCAAGCTAAATTTCTGCATAAAATTATTTAAAGGCTGCTTCACATCCTTTGATGTAGAACATATTTCACCTTGCATTTTGCTTGGATTAAACTCTTTTGACATTTCTCCTTAAGCATTCAAGCTGAACTATGTATGTTTTAGTCTCCATTTACTACCATAATTTCTTTCTGAAGTTAAGAAAGATCATTATCATCTCCTGTTATGGGAGTCTGCTTTTTCCTTTTAAATTTGCTAACAGATTGGAGAGGATAGATCAACAAAGCTGTTGTATGATGATGAAGTTATTAAAAGCAGACTGTAATCAAGAACTTCAGCAAATGACATAAGGATGGAATATAGAACTGAAGTCTCATGGAGTAAAAGTGAATACAGATAAGATTATTGTGATAGCAGCAAATGAGGAAAATTAGAAGAAGTTGAAAAATGAGAAAGAAAGGAAAATAGTGGAAAAGGTTAAAAGCTTCAAGTATCTGTGAGAGGTGGTTGAAGAGAATGGAAGTGTAAATGAGGAGATCAAAGCTAGAACTAGAGGGGATGCAGTCAACTAGCACAGAGTGTTTGGGTTAGTGTATGATAGAAGGGGGTCAATATTACGTTGTCGAAAGGGCTAGTCATCAAACGCCCTTTCATCGACACGTAAACACCACACTACCAAAACTTCGAATGGCCACATAAGCAAATGTTTTCCCAAAGAAAACAAACTGTCACACCCTACAAAGTGGGGGGGATTTGCCCACCCCACCCGATATAGGGGGCTGCCCCCCAACTAAATATACCAAATCTGAGATTGCACTACAGTGGAAGAAAGGGTAAATTCCCAATGACAGCTAAACATTTTTTTCCCCTGGGAAGAAAATTGCTTATGTGGTCATTCGAAGTTTTGGTAGCTGTGTTTACGTGTCAAAGAAAGGGCATTCGATGAACAGCCCTTTCAGCAACATGAATGGAACCCAATAGGACAATGTCAAGGAAGCTGAAAGATAATATGTATAAAACAGTGGTGTGACCTGTGCACTTGAACAATGAAAGCAGAGCAGTTGAGGAAGGGTCTATATTAGAAGCACGAATGGTTGGAATGTCGACAACCTCTTGATCAACATGCTTGTGTTGAACGACCATTTCAATGAATGGCCACATCATCGATTTCTTTCCAAGGGAAAGAAATCAATAGGCCAAACATGAAAAACACAATATAACACGCACTATAAAGTGGGAGGCTTCACCCCCACACCCTCTAAATGGGGGGCTGTGCCCCCCACCCCCCTAACTAAATATACTAACTCTGAGATCACACTACAGTGGAGAAAAGGGCATATTTAATACAATGGCCAACTGATTTCTTTCCCATGGAGAGAAATCAATGATGTGGCTATTCTCTGAAATGGTCGTTCAACACATGTGTTGATCAAGAGGATGTCGACATTCCGACTGTTTGTACTTCTAATATAGACCCTTGAGGAAGCTAGAGGTGATGAAAATGAAGATCCCAATTGAGAGAGAGAGAGGGAGAGAGACTAGAATGCGCACTATGAGACAGGCAAAGAAATAATGACATCAGAACTGGAGCTCAAGTAGCTCCAATTGCAGATAAGGCCAAAGAGAAAAGATTATGGTAGTTGGAGCACATCTGCTGAAAAGAAGAAGACAATCTGGTGAAGAGGAGGCAAAGGCATGCAACAAAAAGAGAAGACCTGTTACAGGTTAATCATGAATGTCAAAGAAGAGAGGAAAATGGCATTACAATACAGAGAGATAGTGACAGTTGACACAACACCCTGACCCTATACAGAAAAATGGGTGAAAAGGGTGATGATGATGATGATAACAATGGTCTTTTCTTTTTCCTTCATCTTCCTTCACTCGGCATAAATTTTGTCCTTACTGAAGCTTAATCTCCTTCCCATCATCTTACACATTTGGAAGATCAAGGCTTACAACTTCACTTATGATATCTTTATGATATCATTCAATCTACTTTTGGTGTCTCAGTTCTTTAACTTGTAATGTGCCCATCTCAATTGTTTATACCTTTACCTTACCCTTTATTATATAAGGTGAATATAATGTGTGCTTCAAGTGATAAAAAGGTTGCCTTATTTGAATACTGCTTAGATGAGGTATTTATGAGTCTTTTATTATCATAACATATATTCTACTTGGCCGTATTGCAGAACATCTAGAAAACGTATAATGCAACTCTGATTAACAAAAATTATTCCATACTACTATTTCTATTTTTTCTAATACTACATTTTTGGTCTCACTTTGATTCTGTATTCATAAAATTAGTATCTTTATCATGGGCTAAGATTATGTTTTCCTTCCTAATATTTATCACAAATATATAAATGGATAAAATAAAGATGGGCTCATCTTCATTTTGGCTACAAATGTTTGCATCTGATAATGTCTGTGAGTTAATGTATTCACTTCCAAATTATTCATTGCACATTTCACTTGATAATGCTTGATCAGGATGTAAAATTAAGTCATTCCTTAACAGTACTGCAGTGCTTCTCTTTCTTCTGCCCATTTTCATCTGTAAAGAATCTGTTGAAAATTCCTCTTCTTAAACTTGGGTCTATCTCTCACTTCTATTTTTTTTTTTTTTTGAAAGACTACTTTGCTGTTTCCCATATACATTTTCAGAAAACATTTTTTCTGTCATATTGGATGTAAACATCTATGTTCTTCTTCAAGTACTCACATGCCAGAAACTCACAGCACATTTGCTCACTGCCACTTGCTCTAAACAGCAGTTGTTCTTACTCACAATAACCCAGTCCTACATAATTACCTAACTCTCCCCATCCATGAGCCTATTAAACTGCATTGCCCTGCTGGATCCCTAATAACCCAAAATCTTCCACCTGCTCCTTAACTTTGACCTGCGTACTTACTCCTCCTAACCTTAACAGTTAAATTCCCAACTCTGCTTCCTCAACCTAAAATCCCAGATCACTCCCTACACCTAAAGCTGTACTTTCCCTTACTAATCTTAATGTTCCTGATTACTCTATAAACCTAAAACTCCAGTCTCTGTCCCTAACTCTAAAGCCCCCACCACTCCCTATATTTAAAACTTCATTTCATGTTCCTAATCCTAAACTCTTTGAATGATCGTAAACCTAAAATCTCTCTCTTGTTCCCTCAACCAAAATCTCTCCTGCCTCTCTTAAACCCAAAACTTCTCTACTGCTTTATAACTCAGAAACTCACTTCCTGCTCCATAAACCCAAATCACCATCATGATCTTGGCCTGAAATCCTAAGTTACATTCCACTCTCCCACTCCCATCCCATGGCTCTTCCACTTACCTTTCTTGAACTTGGATAATGTCTTTGTACAAAATGCAGCAGATCCATTCTTTATACAGGGTTGCTGCACCTTGCTAGAATTCATATTCAAGTTTGAGCATGGACAGCAACCAGTGTGAGCGACAAGATGCTTGAGTCTCTGGCTGTAAGGCAGTAGACATATACCTATAGTCCAACTGGTGGATTGTAAGCTTTCCTGAATCAGAGGAGTATCATTCCTGTATTGAGTTAAATACTTCTCTCCCTTTTATCAAAACATATGATGTAAGCCTCTCTGCTGGATCTTACATTTAAACCCACTCTGTAAGGAAAAGAAACAATTATATATAACAAACCCAGGCAAAACTGTCAGCTGAGGTCAGCATCAGTAGCAAGCCCTTCCCCTCATGGGACTTGAATTCTAAACAGTCATTTGATGCTTATAAAGAGCATTAATACTGAACCAGAAAAGCCATACTGCTGTGAGTAGTGAACTTTGCAGATACATGTCTAACAGGAAATGTGCCTGGTCCAGTTTATCCCTCTTCTCTTATACTTCAGTCCATGTTGACTATCAGCCCCTTCCCAAATAATTAGATTTAGATTTTCTTTTTTTTTTATTCCACCCCCCTTGCATCTGCCTTGTGACAATCCATAGATAAAGCCTTATGTGGGGCATCAGCACTGTTGTGACCCTCATTTCCACAAAGGGTTTATATCAGCAGGGTGCCCTGACTACCACTGAAGAGACCCTGCAGTTAATTCCCCAGTCTCCAACATGCATGCATGTGATACTAAGTGTATGTCCCCCTTGTATGGGCTTTCCCATTATCCCTCTAGGTATTGTCAACCACTCAGTCTAGTATGTGAACAGAAGTCAGCTCAGGTCATAGTCACAACTTAAGCACTCTATGGTCCCAACACAGACACATGTAAACTTTAAAAGTATATGACTCCACTAAATACCTTTAATTACAGAAGAAAAAAAAAAAAACTCTGGATGAAATTGTAATCTTTTCTACACTCCAAATTCATACACATTAAAAAGAAAAATACTTGGATAATACATGTTCAGTTTGTAGGGATTAGTATTCATTTATAAGAGAATGTGGGCCGGATTCACGAAGGCTTGCACGGAGTCTAAGAGTAGAGTAAGACTCCATGCAGCCAACATGTCCGCCGAGCGATCCAGGAACAGCCGGTAGGGGCGTGCAACAGAGCTCCTAAAATGACTCTTACACGGACAGGGCTAGGATATGCAAATTACATCAATTGCAGGTGAAAGCTATGCAAATGAGGTAAATTTGCGATCCAGGAAACCCGAACCTGTCCAAGTAAGAGTAGTGTTATTTGCAGAAATGTACTCCGCTGACAACTGAGTACGGTTCTGCAAATAGCAAAACAGAGCCGTGACAGCTCTAAAAAAGGATGCATCCAGTTGAGGAAGTATGCCAATGGCCAAGAATACAGCCATTGGCAATGTTCACTGATGTAAAATGAAAATAAAAGAAATTTTTTTTATCCCGATCGTCGATGTTTAAACATAGTGCAGCACCGCGCAAACGCGCTGCACTCTAAAATCCAGAAAACCAATAATTAAAATCCACAGATGTGTATTTTATTGTAATTCATAATATACAATGCAAGGGAATGGCAGGCCAAAGACAAAATGGCTACCGAGTAGAGGTTGCTAAGGGGGGAAACTCAGTCTAAGAGATGTAATCAAGCATTAATAGGCAATCCTATGCAAATGAGGGTAAGGATAGTGAATCCCAAGTTTACATAGCAAAGGAGCACAGTCAGTGGAGTGTAGGAGTAGGATAAGGGGAGTATCAGAGTAGGAGATAGGTGACATCACGAGGGGGGTATGTATGAAAGAAGTGAAGCTCATTGGAGCAGAGTGGCATGTGTTTGCTGTCAGTTACTCATCACTGGAAGAGGAGTGTCAACAGGTACCCTAGCTATAGGCAAGAAATTGAAGGTGTATGCTGTGGATAACACTAAAGTTTCTTGTAGAAGTGCTTGCAATGTGTTTGTGTGCATGTGTGCACCCGTACATCCGAGTAAGACTGTGTGCGCGTGTGTGCGCCTGTGTGCGAGTGTTTAAGCCGGAGTAAGCATGTCTAAGGTCGTTTAAAGTTGTGTAAGCACGTTTGCGCCTGTGTGTGCATGTTTTAGCAAGAATAAGCAAGTTTTAGTCCATGTAAGCATGTGTGCACGCGTGTGAGCTGGTGTGCACGTGTTTGCGCTTGTGTGCACGGCGCTGCCCCTCTGAGGAAACAGAAAGGGAAAAGGAAGCACAACAAATAGTAGGAAGCTAACCAGGGAGTACTAGCAGAGGTAGCAGGTAAAAACAATCAGAATCAAGCAATTACACAGTCAGTACACTTGCCCAGCCCAGCCCAGAACTTAAAACACAGCAAACAACTTTCCACTATGTTTTTCTCAGAGACACTGCAACACTGCAGTAAGCTAATAGAAGTGAAAACTGAAAAAGCTTTACTGAGACAAAGAAATGTTAGGGGCTGCCATTGCTGTTATAAGGCGACATATGCAACATGCTGAGGGTGGTGACAATGCGAATGCTGCTGAGCAACCCACAGTGATCAGACGGAGAAGAGTGTACAGGCCCAGGGTAACCTACCAGGGGCTACATGAGCTGGAGATAGTGGAGCACTATAGAGTGGACAGAGACCTCATGCAGCAAATTGTTGAGCTGTGCAGGCCACACCTCACACACAGAACCAAAAGAGGGAAACCCATCCACTGGAAACCAAGGTATGTGCTTGTCTAAGAATACTAGCAATAGGTACCTTCCAGAGACCAACTGGTGATATGATGGGGATTTCACAGGCATCAGCATCCAGGGTACTACACCAGTTCCTGAATGCCATGTCAGCACATGTCGGTGATCATGTATATTTCCCCAATTCCTGTGAGGTATTGGCCAGCAATATGTGTCTTTTCCAGCAAATAGTGGAATACCCTGAGGTGGTGGGTGCAATAGACTGCACGCACATACGCATCAAAGCACCAGCTGGTGAGCGGGGTAGGGTCGACTATAACCACAAGGGTTTCCCCTCCATCAACTGCCAGGTCGTGTGTGATGCTCAGGGCATAATAATGAATGTGTGTGCTGGCTACCCTGGAAGTTACCATGATTCCCATATCTGGCATCTGACACAGCTGTACCAGACATTTGTCAATGGGGACATCCCTCATGGTCACATAGTGGGGGATGCTGGATATGCACTGGAGCCGTGGCTGATGACACCCATCAGAAATGCACACACACCTGAACAGGAACGCCATAATGAGGCACATGCACAAACACGAAATGTAATCGAGCATGTGTTTGGGCTGCTCAAGTCACGGTTCCAGTGCCTGGACACATCTGGTGGAGACTTGCAGTACTCACCAACTACATGTACCCAAATAGTCATGGTATGTGCTATGCTACATAATATGATCCTGCGAAAACAGCTGCAGCAGGAGCAGCATAGGGCCAGGCCAAATAGCCCCCCACCATTGCCAAGGCCATCAAAGGCAGAGCGTGACTCGGATGAGGAACAACCTGAGCCTGCCCTAGTAGGCAGAAGAAGGTGTGCCCAGTATGCTTTGGCCTTGGCAAAGAGGCAACGCATAGCATATGCACTGGCTCAGTAGGAACCCTGGAAATGATACCTCTCTCTGACTCGCACATATAGTAAAAGGGATGCCTAACTTGACACTACCTGTTTTCAAACATGTATATGGAGTGTAATATGTGCATCCTACATAGGCAGCCCTGCAGCACCACCTGAGGCATGATTGCCATGTGTTAAGCAATATAAAGCAGTGCTAAACAGCTTTTACCACTATTTAGTATATGTAAACAAAATTGCACACACTACATAGCACAACTCTGGGCAATGTTGAGCAATATTGGGCAGCATTCAGCAATGTTGGTTAACATTGAGCAATGTTTTGCAAGTTTGGTCAAAGTTGGGCATAGTTGAGCAAAATCAGGTAAACATGGTCATATTTGCTTTACTGTTCCTTAAGCAGTCTGGTCTGCCCAGTATGAAAATATGAAGCCGTGACAGTCCTCGAATCCAGGATACTGTGCATTATAGTCATAGTACTGAACCACTAAACCATGACAGTATTTCAGTGGTCAGCCTGTATGAAGAAATGTTGATACTGTCTATGCAAAGTATCTCATGGAAACCCTGCAGGCACAGCATAACCCCTGTCGAGTTATGACACAAAGGTGAGCCCTGCAGTAAGAATAGAACCTGATTTTCAACACACATATAGTATAAATGTTAATATTGGTCATGTTCACACACATCAACAAATGTGGTGGACCTCAGACAGCAACATACTGAAAGGTCACACTGGGCATGCTCGCACACTTGAATAAATGAGACAAATGTCAGGCAACAAAACACTGAAAGGCCAAACTGGGCATGCTCACACACTTAGGCCATGTCTGAGTACAGCAGTGGCCACACATATCCGGCAGTTGCATGTGTTAACGCAGGAACCTCTGACTATTCACCAATCCACCTTGTGCACACAGTTATATGACAACAGACACATATATAATATGTTCTGCAGATGCTTAGGTTGTTCACAGAAAGTGGGAAAGCAAAGAAGAAATCAAACCTGCAATCAGTATCATCAATAAACAATGTACATCCCGAACATTATCATAGGTATAGAAGTTGATTCTAGGCTATCTGCCCTAGAGCATGTATAAGCCTAGCCAGAGTGGGTTTGGCTTTCGCAACCCTGTTAGATTAGTAGACTGTGCCTGTGAATAGTAATTCACACAAGATAGACCATTTACATTTAGTTTATTGTGCCTCTGTCTAGCAGGGACCCAGAAGATATCCGAGGGGTAAACATACAATCACCCATCCACTTGTCAAGATGTCTCCTGTAGGTGGTCAGTGGGGGATCTGTGTATGCGGGACTGGGATCTCATTCCAGAGAGAATGGAGCCTCTGGGATAGGAATATGTCCCTCCATCATGTCCTAGTAATATGTGTGCTGAGGTTTACATCCCTGGAGAATGTAGCTCTAAGGGATTCGGATATCCTGAAGTGGAGCATGTCCATTAATTCTGGGTTGGACATGGCTTTAAACAACAGGCACAGATCACATCCAAGTAGGTGGTAAGTGACTGAGTTGAGCTGGAGTTACTTTAGCCAAACTGCGCAGGGCATCTGTGTGAGTCCCTAGATCTACTTGGTGAGGTACTTTTGGGGCCATTACAGTTGCTGCAGGTGTTGGGTAAGGTACATCCCAAATGGGGCATTGTATCCAAGCATGGGCCTGATGAGTATAGGGGCACAATGACCTCACTTGATCTAGATGTGAAACCTTATGGGATAAGGTGGGCTATATAGAAGGTCTGTCTAACCACTTTGGCAATGTGATTGTCAAAGGTGAGAGTACTAACTACTCGTGTCCCCAAATTCCTAATAACACCTACCATACGTAATGGATTACCACCTATGTGGTAATATGTGGGCACGTTGTTATTCCCAAAGGGGATGATTATGCATCTAATGGCATTTAGCTGTAGGCCATGGCTCTGGCACCAGTTATTCATCTCTATGAGACCCTTTTTGAGGATGCTTGTGCCAGCTGGAGAGTTGATTATGGCACCCAGTTTGCAGTCATCTGCGAACATGGTCAGCCATATTACTACTGTGTTAGCCTGTACGTCAGAGAAATATATACTGAACAAGAGAGGTCCCAGGACTGAGCCTTGTGGGATGCCACGTGTAACTGGTGTATAGTCAGACATGGCACCTGCAGTACTGACTGTGTGGGTGCTATCCCTGATCCAGTTAGCAATCCATCTTGTGACATATGTGTCGATATTGAAGCTGGTGAGCTTATGTATAATGCCCGAGTGGGGTGTTGTGTTGAAGTGTTTTGCAAGGTCCAGGTAGGCTGTGTGGACAACCTTCTCTACGTCTATGGACCTGGTAACTGTTTAAAGAAGTAAAACAGGTTCAAGAGGCAAGATCTGCCCACAACAAAGCCGAATTGTGTAGGATCCAGTGTCTGTAGGTTCCCGATGTCTATGTGTATGAGTTCCATGATGATACGCTCTATAGCTTTGCAGACCAGGCTAGTTAGGCCTATAGGTGATATTGTACGGGGTCCGTTATGGCACCACCTCTGTGGAGTGGGACCACTGCTGCTGTACACCATTCCTTGGGTACATATCCTGTAGTAACTCTGATATTGAACAGTGACTTAATGTGAGGGTTACATTCGTCATGAAGCTTGTGTATGACACAGGCCGGGACACCATCCAGTCCCATTGATGCTGTGTTGTCTGCTTTGGAGAGGGCAGCACTCACCTGTTCATCTGTGATGTCAGGGAGGCTACACTCTGTTGGGATGTACATTTGCACTTTAGGGGGATGGGGGGGACATTTGCACTGAACCTGTTTGCCAGGATGTTGGAAATGTCTGTGGGTTCAGTGTTTGTTTTGTCATTATGCAGTAACTCACAGCATATCTGGGAGTTTCCACCCAGGTTCCTGACATAACTAAAGAAGGCCTTGTGATTGTCCTTAGTGTCTGGTGCAAGTTTCTGTTAGAAGTGGGCCTTAGATTAATTCATGAGTGATCGTAGCTTTTTGCTAGTACTGATCAGAGATGCCTTCCCTTTTTGGGATTGTGCTCTATCATGTAGTAGCCTCATCTTTTCAATGTATAGATTATTAATGGCCGGGGTCCACCAGACAGGTCCCCTGCCTTTGGAGGAGTGAGTCTTGTTGCTATTTGGGATAGCACGATCCATGCATTCCATGAGGTGTCCATAGAATGCGTTTGTAAAGGATTCAGATGTCTGAGCCATATTTACCACTGTCCCAGGGTCTTTGAAGGATACCACCTTGGTTTGGAGAAGTGTGACATTTGCTTTTGAGAAGTTCTTCACCAAGATTACCTAAGATGGGGGTGGGGATGGGATATGGATGTCCAGTGAGATAAATGTATGGTCTGACCTTACCAATAAGGGGTATACCTCTGGTGTGGAACATAGAGTCCCCATGTTGGTGATGATCAGGTCCAATATGTTTTCCCCTCTTGTGGGTGTGGTGATCAGTTGTGCCATAGCATTTGAGTTGATAAATTCTAGCAACTGTTATGCGAGGGTGTTGGGACTTGAGTAGTATTCCCAGTCAATGTTTGGGTATTTGAAGTCATCCAGTATAATGGTGTTTGGAGAGACCTTCATATTCTCTAGTGTTCCCAGGAATACCGAGTGGTGTTCCTGAGTTCGGGAGGGTGGTCTGTAGCAGGCTACAAACTGAAAGGCAGTTTTGCCCACTGTTAGTTGCGCATGTATGGTCTCCGATGGTTCGTGCAGTGCTACTAACCTGGAGGTGTGTGTATCTGTGATGTATATGGATACTCCTTCTATTTTTGTTGGCCGGTCCAAGTCTTGTGGCCAAAAAGCATGGTATGAAGTATAACCTGGTATTGCTGGTGTGCTTTCGGGAGCCTGAAACAGGTGTCTGCTACTGCACAGATATCGACATTCTCCATTCTGAGTAGAGTCCTGAGTGCGTGCATTTTGAGGGTTAGACATCTGGTGTTGAGCAGCATTACCCTTAGTTTCTTTTACCTTGTAACATCTATGGAGGTAGGTTTGTCTTTTGAGCCTCGCTTAAAAAAGCCACTATGGGGGTGGCAAGAGCCTTAGCCAGTATTCGAAAGTCTAGGGGTGACAGGTGCAAGCCATCCATAGCAAAGCTACGTGGCATGTCGAGCATGTCATCACAGGTTGACAGACACTGGATCCCCTTTGAATGACACCAATATGTTAGCCAACTGTTAAAAGTGATCAGTTTGTCTGCATACTGTGACATCATTCTTGGCGAGGGTAAGATGCTACACAAGGTCAGGGTAATACTGGCCTGGGCTACATGATCAGAGAGCTCCTCTATGTCTCTTGTCATGTAGTCCAGGGAGGAACTTCTGAGGTTATTCACACCAGCATGGACAATGATGGAGCCATATTTGTACTTGCTTTGGAGTGACCTGAGTGCATGTGTTATGTGGCGGATCCTGGCACCTGACAGACATCTCAAAGTGACCTTCTCCTTGTTCAGCCTGGTGAGTGGGACCTCAGTGTGTCTGACAATAAGAGTCACCTATTACAAGTGTATTAGGTGTGTTGTTTAGCCCTAAGGGCAGTGACTGTGTGGCACACTGACTTTGTGAACTATGTGATATGTGGGTATTGTTGTGGGGTAGCAGTTGTTTGGGTGTCTGCTTTGGAGGTCTCTGCTGCTTAGGCAGAGCTTATTTAGAGCCTCCGAGTATGTTTTTGCGTGGTAATGTATTTTGTTTGCTGTCGCTATAGGTCTATGTGAGACTGGATATGTGGTGTGTGTGGTTACCTTCACCACCTGATAGACTGTGCCAGTCACAGGTCGAGAGAGCCCAGCCTCCTGTTTGTCTATATAGTTGCATCTCTCACATATATCTGATTTTGTTGGGAGGAGGAGACGGTTGACTGTGTACATAAGGCAGTTGTAACATTGCGTCAAAATTCCAATATTCACCAGCTGGACTGGAGAGTACTCACGAAACCGACCTTTGGACATGCCAGGATATTATGATGACATACTCTGTTGACTGATCACAAAGGATCAGTAGGGTGTTAAGTGTGTAAAAGAGTATAACAAGGGTTTAGTGGTCAGGTGTGTCGGTGTTTTGGAAAGATTATCTGCGAAGGAGTCCAGACAGAACCATGACACCTCCTTCAGCTATGTCATAAATAGCAATGTACACTCATATATATCCTGAGTCAGGGCCAACTGTACCTGACTGACAATGCCGACATCCTGTCAGACAGGCCCATATATACATACCCACCTCCCACTGACAAAAGGCCCTATCATCATACCAGGAGATATCACATCTAGAATGGGTAAACAGCTCCTCCCAAAGCCGAAATCATGGCATTAATTGGATTACATTGTTTCCCTATATGTGTCATAAGTGAACTACAGAACAAACAGACCCTGCACCTGAACAGTCTGTTGAGCCTCACCCTCTCTACATGATCTGAAACTGTTGAATGTGTTACAGCAACATATGGCACACCCCACAAGTGTTGGTGCACAACAGACCATGGGAACTATAGTCCTATAAGCCTATGAAGTCTGAACTGCAAGGCCATGGAGTCCATCATGACTGAAGTCATAAACAGAGCTATTGGAAGCTGACAAACACACAACCCTACTAACTGTGGTATGTTCATGGGCAGATCATGGTTCCCAAACCTGCTAGACTGTTTGCAAGGCAGCAACCAAGGACATACATCACTGAGAGGAGCTACACACGTCCCTCATAGACTTTGAATAGCCTTTTATCAACATCCCAGACACATGTCGTATCCACAAAATCAACAATCTGTGCATAAATATGTATTGTCATATGAAGGAATGGCAATTTGTCCACAGATAGATCACACAAGCTAAGAATTGTGGAGTCCTGTTCAAGCTGTTAACACCTGCTGACCCACATGGTTCATTCCTGGGATTGCCTAAAACAAAGTGCACACACATTACCATGTCCAGTCTGATGATGTCAGCATCCTACAAATATAGCAGGAGAAAAGAAACCACCCAGTAAAGCATATAGTGCACCGTGTTAATATGTATCTTTCTAGTATCATAACATAGTTAGAAAGGGATTTGAATTCTGCAATTGCTGAGTGTGTGTGTGTGATTTCCTTTGAGAGGAGTGGCCTTTTTGGAGACTGGGAAAACACATTAAAAGAGGTAAATGCCTCTTTGGCAAGTCTGATGATGTCAGTATCCCACAAATACAGAAGTGGAAATGAAAGCTCCCAGTAAAGCATATAGCACGTTGTGTTAATGTGTATTTCTCTAGTATCAGAACATAGTTAGATAGGGGTTTGAATCCTGCAATTGCTGAGTGTGTGTGGGGGGTGTGTGTGATTTTCTTTGATAGGAGTGGCCTTTTTGGAGACTTGGAAAGCACATTAAAAGAGGTAAATTCCTCTTTGGCAAGTCTGATGATGTCAGTGTCCCACAAATACAGCAGTGGAAATGAAAACTCCCACAAAAGCATATAGTGCGTTGTGGTAATGCGTATCTATCTAGTATTATAACATAGTTAGGTAGGGGTTTGAATCCTGCAATTGCTGAGTGTGTGTGTGACACTGTTGATCAATGTGTTGTGGGTTTTGCTTTTACTACTGTATGACATATTAGTAAAACAACAGTATGTGCATTGCACACGTCAGGTATCTGTGTGGCAAATACACATATGTACATGTCACCTCAATTGGTAACTGTGTGGAAAAGACATATATGTACATGTGACCTCAATCACTTCATAGGTGTGAAGCCTGCTTTCTACACGGATACATCTGTTACCATTGACAGTTGGTGCTGCTGCTTCTCAGGCCATAGGTCACATATGTATGTATGTGACAAGGCCAGCCACTGTAGTGATCTGTGCCCTAGGTCATCTGTGTCACACACACACATGACAGTTTCTATAGAATAGTCTGAGTGAGGGTTCATGCCTGGGGCATATTTCAGACATGTTCAAATACAACACAGTCTGTCAATAATGGGCATTCATTATAGGTGTACAACAACTCCGTGGATATGCATACAGACCCCTTATTGCTTATGTGATACACTGAGGGACATCAGCATACCTTTGAGAATGTGATTATCAAAGGACAGATGACATTACATGTGGCTGTATGTAGACATCGGTACCCCTGCTACATGTTGTGGGCTACTACCAATGTGGTACTATCAGGATACTAGGTATAGTAAATGTGGATGACTATGCTATAGTTGGCTTATAGCTTCACAGCATGGGTTGGTCAACAGCTATCTGTCTGCATGATACCCTTGTGGAGGATAAGTGTCTAATCCGGAGAATGCATTGTAGGCCACTGTATGCATAACCAGATGTGGACGGACATATCCCTAGTGTGTCTGCTTGTACCTAGGACAGCCACATGCCAAACAGGAGTGGTCACGGGAATGTGTGGCGGTCAATACCACTGTTAACTGGTATAGTATAGTACCAAAGAAAAATAGTCAGCAGCCAAGAGGATCTAAGTTATAAATCTTTATTAGAAACTGAAACTAGACCAGTTTCAGCAGAAACCGGTCTAGTTTCAGTTTCTAATAAAGATTTATAACTTAGATCCTCTTGGGTGCTGGCTATTTTTCTTTGGATCTACCGTGCTTGCTTGCCTGGCACCAGCCTAACTTGCTAGCTTCTTCTCCACATAGTATAGTACCGGAAGGATTCAAATGCTACTGTGTATCCTACAGCTGTGTGTCAGTTGTCAAGACATCATCTGACGATTGGTTAAAATCAGGCTGTTGAGGTTATGTACACCACCAGAATGCAAACCAATGACCGATATTGACAGTATCACCCACAACATAGTGTCAAACCATGTCATACACACATGTGTACCCAAGTTGTAACATATGTGTAGTAAAATGCATACTGGCCACCAATAGGAAATATGAAGTGTTAACACTGTGTAATACAGGGCATGTCACCCTTCCCATGTGTCCACCATGCACGTACATGTGGACAGTGCACCTCCACCATGTTCACAAATGTACACCTGCAAATCTGTACTGCACACATCACACACATACCGTCCACTCACCAACACATGCTGCCAGTACCACACACATCAGCCAAGTGGCACATGGGTGGACAATCCATGTTTGGAATTAACACTGGTGTAAACAATACTATATTGATAATCATAGCTTTGATGCATCATGCCTGCTTAGATATACCTACAAGGATATCATTACACTTTACTGTTGACAGCATGCTAACATTGCTACACTGCTATTAGGTCACCCTGTGCATCAGCACCATGTTAGCCTGTTCCTGCATCAATGTCACAGATGGCAGGAGGTGGCACAGTTTCATCATATGCACAGGGTGTGTTATTTGTTTGCCAGAGCACGACAATGACCCATCCAATCAACATGTGTGTGTGTGTGTGTGTGTGTGTGTGTGTGTGTGTGTGTGTGTGTGTGTGTGTGTGTGTGTGTGTGTGTGTGTGTGTGTGTGTGTGAGGGACAACAGTACAGTATGGGTCAGTGTTGATGTAATGTGTGTGTGTATGAGTTAGCACTAGGTGTTGGGTTTATGTGTGTGTGTCTGCATGCACAAAGTTTCCCCTTGTGGCTGCCAAATACGGGAGGTTGTGGGACAGCCACAGACTGTACCAGCAAGGCTGTACAGATCACTGTCTCTGGCCACAGACACAGTACCTGTGCCTGGCAGGGGTGACACGGACAGTATTGGGTACTAAGCCAGACTGGGTACTATCGTCAGAGGCAGAGGGATGTCGACTGGACCCATGTCCCTGCTGGGATTGGCCAGAGCCACATGCACGTGGTCATCTAGGATGGTCTACTGACAGCCCGGCCCCAACATTGCTGGGCCTGGTACTGCCACTACGGGAGTGGCTGGGACTTGTGTATCGTCCACAATGACTGCCAGCTGATGATGTTGCTGGCATACATCTACGTCATCGTCTCAGCTGTCCTGCACTGTCCTGGCGCATGGACATTACATTGCGGAGGGCATCTAGTGTCTCCCCCCAACATCTATCAATGACCTCGGTGTAATTACAGATGGCACCGGCAAGGTCATGGATACTGTCATTGATAGCAGTGTTTGAGCCCTCTGTGCACTTAGTCCCTGCCTGGTGTACCGTTCCATACGTGCATGTGCCTGCATTACAGCCCGGAACATATCAGAGTTTGTGAGACCTGTAGGGGCACATCTGCCAGGGGCATTACGACCAGCAGTGCTCCCACAAGAAGCCCTGGACATATGCCTATGTGGTACTGTTCCAGGTGTCTGGGCATGGCTGCTGTGTGGGGTCGCATGTGCCATAGATACCACACTATCCTGGTCAATGCCTACTGCATGCTGTTCCTCAGCTAAGGCCATTGGTGTTGCGGGATGTATTGGCAGTATCTATGTGCACATAGATGAGGTGGAAAGCTGTGTACTGTCGACTGGCGGATCAACGACAGACCCTGTCAAATCTGCCTGTGCCACAAGACATGTATCATCATGTCCACTATTTGTGGCAGTGACTTCAGGTTCCCTGCTGCACTCATCCAACAATACTTCAGCACCTGTAAGAGGGAGACAGGAAACTTTACCATCTGTACAGGATGTTAGCACTCATGCACACATGTACACATGCAGACATGCACAAATGCACACATGAGCACATGCACACATGCACACATGTACACATGCACACATGAACACATGGGCACATGCACACATGCACACATGAACACATGCACACATGCACACATGAGCACATGAACACATGAGCACATGCACACATGCACACATATACACATGCACACATGCACACCTGCACACATAAACACATGCACATATGCACACATGCATGCATGAACACATGCACACATGAACATATGAGCACATGCACACATGCACACATGCACACATGCACACATGTACACATGCACACATGAACACATGAACACATGCACACATGCACACATGAACACATGAGCACATGAACACATGAACACATGCACACATGCACACTTGCACACATGGACACATGGGCACATGCACACATGCACACAAATACACTATTCAGTCAAGTTGACACACACACACTCTCACACACACACACACACACACACACACACACACACACACACACACACCAACAGCAATATGGAACATATTCATTAGTGGTTGATGGTGGAGTACAGTATCGCAAGCCAAAGATTCCTATCACATGTGTCAGCATGCAGGATATGTGTTGCTAAACAGCATTCAGTGCAAGTGTGGAGAGTCCTTGTTGATAACAGTATACATGTTGTTGATGCATGTGTGTTGTTCAATGATTGGCCTCACCCTGGAACACAATGTGTACATGGATACAACATTGCAGTGCAAGTCTGAAACACTTTCCAATGTCCTCTGCACCATCACTCATAGGTATATATACCATGGCCGGATGCACATAACTGTCAGGTGTATAGCAATGAATGCTATGTGTAGTACTGTAGTTACTGTAACTAGATGTAGTGTAGTACCATGAGCCATCATCAGGCAGCATCATGTGGTCACTCAAGGCCACTAATGTATGTCACACTGGCAACTATCTTGCTGTACCTGACCTGCACCACTTTGGCTACATTAACCATTTCACAGCCAGTTGTTACATGGGTATATAAGGTGTTCAATAGGGAGCATTGCCTAACATGACTGTGTTGTGTGTTGAAGCGTGTCACACCACCCCATGATAGGCCTCTACCCCTCAGGTATAGTATGTGTGCTATGTTGATGCCATTTGGGATACTGGAGTATGACCTTATAGCAGGTGTCTACATATGCCATGTGTATCATATTGACACTTACTGCATATGACAAAGTGGTGTATGTTGTGTGCATGTGTATTGACTCTGTGTATACAATGTCCACTACAGTGTACCACAATAGGTTGGGATGCTCTGTGTATTGCATGTGTTTGAGGCAGCTACTCATGTTACTGGGATGTGCATAGACCCACAGAGAACATGCAGAGCATGCACTATGTGTAGGTGTTTAACATGTGTATATGGCCTACAACTCTCCTATGACATGCACATGTTATATGCTATATTAATGTAGAACACTCATCAGCATGGGTCTGCTGTCTTGCTATCACACCAGAGGGACCTGCAAGGGTATGAGACAGTTTGTCAGTGTCAACAACTATGGCATTGCTGCTGTGAGTTTGCAATTTTACAGTAGTACAAGAGGTGACAGTCACAGGCATATAGATTATGTCCCAAATTATCCGTATTGCATAACACCAGGATCCACATCTTCTGAATACACAGTGCACATCTGATAAATGCATGTTCTAACAATAGAGCTAACAGTAGTCTACAGATATGCCATGTTACCTGCATGCTCTGTATCGACATGCTGGGTGACTCCGGCCTCCAAGATGACACAGGTCTGTTGTACTGGTTGGCCAGGAGCCACCACACTGAGGAGCAGCTCTTCCACTCTGGTGAGGGGGGGGATGTGTTGTTGTACCACCACCTGTGGCAAGCTGTTGTCTGTGGACATCAGAGGCATGCTGCCAGACATGTCTGATTAAATCACTGCAGTGATGGCGTACCTGCTCATAAGTCCGGTTATGCATGCCTACATCATTCACTCGACGGACAACATCCTGCCACAGTGCAGTGCAGCCATGTTGGTCCTAGTTGGTTCTGGAGAACAGCAGGTTGTTATGATGTATCAGGGCATCTATGATGACTTCCTCCTCCACAGTGGAATAAGCAGGTTTCCTGTTGTGAGACATGTCCCTGGAAGACAAAAAAAACAGTAATTGTGAGCAAGTCATGTGGCACACTTAACATTCTAAAGTACAAACATCAATAAAATGCCATATATAGCAACCTGTTGGCTGTCAGTAGATACACACTTTTAATACCACATATGACTTCTCAGCCCACAACTGCCTGACAGTGCCTGGCACATACTATATACCAAATCTTGTTCTGCACAGCAACAAAGTGAAACCAGTATGTAAGACTATACAACAGTACATGGCACACTGTATGTGACACAATGTACCACTTAGCCACAAAAGGTGTATATGAAGCTAATGCATAGAGACATTTGCTATCCATTGAAATGAATGTAAAGTACAGTTACAGTACTACCAGTACACCATGCTACTTGTTGATAGCAAACCCCTCAGTAACATATGTGCACATTCATCACTATAGGTGGCATACTGCTGTACTACACTATACATGTTGCTAGATATGCACTTATATCCTGTGACACACATACCACCGAGGCCATGTTACAGGCATACCCACACACACACATCAGACATACCTGCAAGACACAAAGGTATGGCAACCCAGATTAGTTTTACCTGTGTACCATACAGTACTATGTGTCAGCACCTACAAAACCTCATGCCTGAGGTATGTAATGTGTGAGGACTACAGGTAATAAACAAAACAGTGTTTCCAAGCAATGTGGATATAAACCATACTGTGCTGTTTAGGCCTACAGCTTCAGGTAGTACTACAGTTCATACGGGATTTGTATTCACTAGTGTTAACAATCAATAAGCATACATGTACTGCTTTAGCCTACAATGGCGCACTCCAGTCAACACCATGAGACTACATCACACCGTATGCCATACTGCTTTTCCTGCCTAGCAATAGCATATGTATCTTTTATTGGGATTAGAGCTACAACACTACATACCATGATATGCACAGTTTCCCACTAGGCTATCACACATATGCACATCTTTGACACATTCGCCTACGCATTCTCCATCACACCCAGTCAACCTCACATAGCAAGTAATGCAACAAGTACATGTGTGTGTGTATCGGGTCCTAGGTAGCTAATAGGGTATTATCCGTAGGGCCTATGGAAGCCTAGCCATATGGTACCCTGCCCTTCAACACCCATGTAATGTAGGTTCATGTACCCCTGTCATGCAGAGCCACAGAGGTGATTCCCGGGTTGTGTTTCCTATCTCACATCCAATCATCATGATTATTCATGGCAACTGCTAATGAGGACCTTCATTTGCTATTGATAGGTTGTTAGTTCCAGAGTATGGTATGTGTCTGAGATGATAATGTATCACTCCAGCAGGTTCTGCTTTTTGACATTACAAGGTATAGATCAGTACAGTGTGTAGCTTGTATGGAGTTTCATCTGTTTATATGGAGCATGTCCAACACCTGTGGGTTTGGCATAGCTTTGTATGTTAGGCAGAGGTAGCCTCTGGGTAGGCGGTATGCGACACAGTGTAGCTGTGGTTTTGTAAGACAGTCTGCATAGGGCATCTGTTTGAGTCTGGTAATACTCTTTGTGAGGTATGTGTCTTGCGTCTACAGTTGCTGTGGATGTCTTCTGAGGTACATACCAACAGGGCCATTGTTCTCTATGATGGGTGTTATGACTGATGAGCAGAGTGGAACACTGACCTCTTTTTCCATGGATGACACACCTTTTCTGATGACATGTGGACCGCACTCATTTTACATGACTAGTGTAGCACTGTGATTATCAAAACGGACACTACTGTCCACCTGTGTCCCGTAGTCTCTTATCACACTTTCCGTGTTGAGTAGACTACCACCTATGTGGTAGTTCATGGGTAGAGGGTTTCTAAAAAAAGCGATGGCAATACGTGTACAACATTGAGCTTGAGCGTACATATGGACATCCATTGGTGTACATATAGATATACATATAGGCACATATACAGTCCACCTTTCATGGTGGGAATATCAATTATGCAAAGGTTGAGAGGGATACAGTTATGTAATGATATTGCACAGTCTTGTGCAGAATGCATGGAAGGTATTCTCAGTCCATGTATCTTTAGCAGGACCCCCAATCTGGAAGACTACAAAACAAACAAATCATACCCATGGCATTTAAACACCACATGTCATATGCCAGCACTGTATGCTGTCTTGTTTGACACACACTACAACCTACATATAAATATGCACATAACAACCTGCACCAACATATAAATGTCCACCCTTCACAAATAGTTGCAGTATGTCCCTTGCTCTATGCACATGTTCAGATGCTAATATATCAGACACGTATATATATCTCCATATGTGTGTGCCATACATACACAGGGTCCACACTGTTGTAAGTCCATACACCTCATGGATGACCTGTTGGGCCTTGCTACAACATAGACAGTTGTCACATGTGTGCATACAGTAATAGTACAGGGAGTATATATAGCTGCAAATGCTACATTACTATGCTAGCCTGGTACAGCAGTTGTCAATGCTAAGCTACACATTATGTGTCTATCATGCATGTCTTACTCTGTCACATCCAAGTTTATATACATGTTTGCACTACTCCCCCAAAATGCCATTATATGCAGTACTGTACAGACCATAGATAACATGTTCAGATGTTTGACATATAATGCTGAGCTACATATGTCACAGTTATGTCCCACTGCACACAGCTACACACTAATTTCTCCATGGCAGTAGTTATGCATGGCATCAGTGCATACATACCTACTGCTGCCACATATGCATGTTTCAGAGTATGTACAGTACTATTCATAAACATCTACTACTTGCCTGTAACTACAAATCTGTTACATACCCATTTGTCCCTTTCAGGTCCGTCTGTGTATGCTTTGGCAATGTTTTTTTTTTTTTTTTTTTTTATTAAGTAAAGTTTTTTACTTAAGTTTTATTTTTGGTTATTAATTAAGTTTTTTTTTCTTAATTAATATATTTAGGTTATAATTAAGTATATATATTTGTTACTTAATTAAATATTTTTTATTAAGTACTACAGTTTGTCACTACTCTCCAGGAGTTCTAGAGTTGCTGACATGTGCAATGTAATGATTGCATGTGGGGATAGCAAATACAATCTGCTTTTATAGGTATCTGCGCATGTGCATGTGATGCCCTCTGCACCAATTGGTGCCCAGCATTTGGTAAATGCATACAGCCTGCTGTGTGGTAATTGCAGTACTCACTGTCATAGCAACCCAATGCTATAAATTGCTAAGGTATGTAGGCGTAGACCTTTCAGATTTCCAGAGTGGGGTCCATGCTTGTTTGCTGTGGACACTGTTGTGTAAGTCAGAAGGTTGGTATACGTCTTATAAATGAAGCTAGAGGTGTAGACAGTGATCTACATGTTGTACTCAGACCTGACTGTTGCCACTTCCAGTACAGAGCTATCACTGTAGAGTTTAACTCACCCCTACAAATGCTTACACAACATTTATGTGACTGTAGCTTCTTTTGTACTCATATAATTAACTGCCATACAAATGTAGTTATTGAGAAGTATTCTTTTGGCACTTGAACTGTTTGTGAACTGTTATACTGTGAATATTAATGTACTCACTTCTGCAGGGTTTGTGTTTTTTATTGTTGACATTAGCACATGGTTCTCAGGACAACTGGACAATTCCAGTACTGAGTATGCCTACCTACACCCTTGGTAGACCCTAAACACACAAGTATATTTTAATTGTGGGGGGAGGATGCTTACATACAGAGACCATTATGTATTATTGTGTGAATATTATCTTACTGGACTTAAAGGATTGGTGTGTACCTGTTGGTTTATCAAGGCAGGTGGTCTGTCTGCATAGTTCCCAACTGTGAACCTATCCAGATGGTAGCCAGAAGTTACACTGTTATTCTGTGTCTGTGCAACTCACAGGTGTTTTCAGGACTGGTACAATGGCATTGTTACAGTCAGTTGCTATCAGTACATGGCTACATCCTTTGGTATTTCTGTGTTGTACTCCTACGTAAGGGTATGCTTGTGGAGGTCCTACAAAAGCTATTCCCATTGTGTGTAACAGCAGAATAGCTTATATGCCTGTGTGTTTGTGCCTCTGCCAGGCCTATGAAACACTCAGATACATCTCTGCATGGAGTCAGGGATAGGTAGTTACAAGTGAGGTACACATTACACATAATAGGGACAGTAAGTGTAGACTCGAGTGAAGCAGTGCATATGGATTAGTACTCCTTTTATGAAGTACAAACGGTGTCTACTGTTATTATTGTCAGTATTCATTGTGTAATAGCCCACCTTTCTGACTGACATCAGTACTTTTCAGAGGGATTCAGAGGGACACAGCTAAAATATGTTTCACAATCAGGGACATCCCTGAAAAGTAGTCACAGTTAGGAAGTATGACCTCTGCCCTAATCAGATATGCCACTGTTTGCCCTGCTATGATACTGTGTAGGGTTTGTAAAGTGCCTCTGTAACATTATTTGCTGCTTGAATGGCTGCTTCTCACATCACACTCATGTAATGCAATTCCACAACAATTGCTGGTAAAGATCCACAGAACAAGCTTTGTGTTATGGCCTTCCTATTTTTCCTTTACATTCCCTTATTGTAATGCATGATATATTTATTTCAGCACCAAGTTATTGTATATCTGCTGTGGCTTAGTGGTACTTCATGCAGTCTAGTGTGCCCAAAGTCTGGGGTTCGAGACTGACAGAAGTCTTTCATTTTGCTGCTGAGCAGAACAAGGGCCCTGACATAGAGTGACTAAGGCACTTTTAAGCAGTTGTAAGCGGGTTTGCGCGGGTTTGCTTGACGCTTAGTGATGCTGAGCTAAGCGCACACATGAGCACACTCTCTTAAACCCGCTTACTACTGCTTAAAAGTGCTTACTCCCGCTAAGCCATGCGCTAATTTCTTTGAAAGAAAAGAAAATGGGGAGATAAGAAAGTGGTGAAAAAGGGGGCACAAAGAGGGAAAGACAGTAGAAAAACAAGCTCGGGATGTGCAGGACGGGTGTAGGGAAGGTCCATAGCTGCCCATTTCTTTACCAGCAACAGCTGTGCATATGCAATACATTTGGAGTGAAATTTGAAACCTTCCACCGCTGGGAGAGGGGTGAGGACAACAAAGTATGTTGTACTGCCAATTATAATTATCAGTTTACATGTCCAGCGGACATGTGTGCGAAATGGGCAGCTATGTATGGGGCGTAATTTTTTTGTGGGTACAGATTGCCCCCTTTTTTTTTTCAGGTGAGAGTGGAAAGTGAGGTAGAGGAAGTAGGTATATTTGGGGAGGTAGGTTGGGGAGGTAAACAGACAAGACAAACAAGATGCATACAGGGGCGGAGTATGACACATGGGGTAGGTGAACACAACTGACAGGGACGGATGTTTGGAAATCGCAAGCCCATGAGCCCACAGATGGTAACAGTGGGACTGAGATCCCCACCCATGGGCAGTCACCACTGAACCTTCACAGACCCAAGGGTCGCTGTGCTGGGGGCTGCATATGAGGGGCAGGCTCACCCATGAGCCCTGCCATCTCGCCTCGAGCTGGCGTAGGGGATCAGAGACTAAACACTGGATCTCATTATGCACCACAACCCGGACCCTTCGGAGGGTGACAGGTGGCCCTTCTCCACCCACACTTACAGGGGTGGGACAAGCCCCATCCCCTGCAGTGCTTCCACCCGAAGGTGGCATAGGAACAATGGAGGAAGTAGCCCGGGCTGGGCACCAGACCTGCTGGTGCCAGGCGCAATCGCCAGCTGAGGAGGGACAGGTGGGTCCACTGGCACCAGCATTCCCATACGTTCTGTGATTAGGTGTGTTTAATTACAACATAGACAGCAGCATTCCAAATTAGTTGTAACAGCATGCAGTACTATTCCCATTAACTCAACACACCAGGGTTACAACAGTTGAACAGCAAGCATAACACATGCATATACTGAATGACAGTGGGCATTACAACAGCATGCCGGGATGATTGGTGGCAACAGGCCTCCAAGATTGTGATGTTTGAAGAGGGCACATGCGTCAAAGTAAATGCAGACTTTTTATAGAACAATAGGACATATGTCCCAACAAATGTCTTGAGATTAGACATACCCATTGAGGTGTGGAATTGCATTGTTTATGCACATGGAGTAGGGTGTAAAAAGAAACCTCCATTAACATCTTATTAGTACTTTTACTCTACACTACATTCCTATTGACTGCAGGTGTATATCCCCTACATGTATTATTACAGTAGGCAACATGCATTAGATTGTGTAATGGGTTTGGCTAGTTCATTATATACCTGACCTATATCTGACATACTAACTGTCCAAGATGCAGATGTTACTGCTACATAGTTGTATTTTATTTTTATATTTATGTATCTACATATCTGGATGTGCTCACGTGACATTTTCACTTTATTTTCTACAGAACCCTGCATTTCATGTAGCACGCTCACATTTCTGGGGAACACCTTGACAAGCTACTTGTGTGCCAGATTTACCTATGCATGACAGCCATTTACCAACTGTTGAGGACTGTTATATGCTTCACAGCTACTGGCACTTCCTTCATCCACTTTATATGGAACTGCACAACTGTGGGTTGACAGCACTTAATACAACAGTACTATTTATTTAATGCAAGGGTACAACAACATTTCAAAGTAAGTGACACAGACACACTCCAAGTTTTATACCTTTATTAATTACATTAAACACTCTTTTCTACAGGCTCTCTCCTTTATTTGATATTACAGTGCATACGGAAGACCTATTCAGGACATATTATACCTTTATTGATAGGTTACAACACTCTTTTTCAGGCTCACTCACTTATTTTATATGACAGTACATGCAGAGATAGTATTCCAGACTTATTTTACCTATATTAATGGGTTACTACACTCTATTCCTGGCTCTCTGACTTATGTTATATAACAGTACATGCAGAGAATTTATTCAGGGAATAAATGTTATATGCTTCACAGCTACTGGCACTTCCTTCATCCACTTTATATGGGACTGCACAACTGTGGGTTGGCAGCACTTGATACAACAGTACTATTTATTTAATGCAAGGGTACAACATTTCAAAGTAAGTGACACGGACACCCTCCAAGTATTATACCTTTCTTATTCACATTAAACACTCTTTTCTACAGGCTCTCTCCTTCATTTGATATTACAGTACATATGGAAGACCTATTCAGGACATATTATACCTTTATTGATAGGTTACAATACTCTTTTTCAGGCTCGCTCACTTATTTTATATGACAGTACATGCAGAGATAGTATTCCAGACTTATTTTACCTTTGTTAATGGATTACTACACTCTATTCCTGGCTCTCTGACTTATGTTATATAACAGTACATGCAGAGAATTTATTCAACGCATTTTATAGCTGTATTATTGGGCTACAGCACTTTTTTCATGCTCTCTCAAATATATTATATAACAATACATGCAGTATAATTACTAACCTGCCTGGTGGCGCAGCCTATCTGCATAGGCTTGCTGATTCACAGCACGGACACCTGCAGCTGTGAAGTAAATGAAGGGATATTGAGACATACCTATCCATTATTTAGACTATATTAGCATGTCTTACATACTGCATTCCATGGCTACCTACTTAGTAGTGGGGCATCTTGCATATGACGGGCCTCCTGGATCCATTGATTCAGTAGGTTCTGCTTCCATCTCTTCAGTTCTGCATGGTGGTGACGGACCTGCTCACCAGTCTGAGGGACGCCTGTGGCACTGGTGAGTTCATGAGCCAACCGGTTCCAAGCCTCTGCCTTATACTCCATCCCTTGGAACTGCCCCTGCAGGAGTCAAGACTCATGACGATGGACTAGGAGCCAAACCATGTATTTTGACTCCTCAATGCCCCAGCGTTGCACTCGAAAGCGAGTACCCTCTCCAGCACCAGACATTCTAACTGCAGATGGGAGCTACAATCAGTTATGGTGAGTATTCCCACCTATGGAGCTTAAATATGCCGCATTTCGCACACTTTTTGGTGATTGGCCATTTTTGAAAAATCTCGGCTGACTGCAGACCTGCTTAGCAATGGTTAATCTACCATTTATAAGTATATATATGTTAACAGTGGATGCTTATCTTAAGCTGTCATGGTTTAATGGTTCAGTACTTTGATTGTGGTGCACAGTGTCCTGTGTTCGAATCTTGTCATTGCTTTTTATTTTACTACTGTCCAGACAGGTTAGGGGGTGTTGGCTGTGTTTAAGCAACTTTGCTCTACGTTGCTCCACATTGCCCGACGGTGCGCTGGTTGGCACGGCGCGCACCTCCTCGCAAACCGATTGTGCTGGGTAAAGCGCTATTTAGCTATGGGCAACTACATTGCACTGGGTAAAGCACTGCTTAACTACGGGCAACTATATTGTGCTGGGTAAAGTGCTGCTTAACTACAGGCAACTATATTACGCTGGGTAAAGCATTGCTTAACTGCGGGCAATTATATGTCAGGTTCCTTTATCAATATACATTTTGTTCACTGATACATAGGCCATTTCAATGCTTTTTAGTAAAAGTTTAATCATATATGTCAGGAAATATTTCATATACTAATTTTGAACATAAAATAGGAAGGGGAGTGGTGGGACTCGAACCGTGAATGCCTCCTCTTTGTGCGAACGCTCTACCACTATGCTATTACTATTTAGCGTAATTTGCATAAACATTCCTTATTATGCTCTTCCATGTCAAGATTGCTAACTGCAGCTAAGCAATGGGCACACCCGTGCGCACATGCGCAAATACGGGCAGCTATATCGGGAATTAGAAAAAAAAATTAATGTTTTACTTTTTAAAACTGTGCTGGGGTTTACAATGTCAGGGAGTGTGGTGTTGGGTACATGGACATTTGATGTTGGGTACATGGACATGTTAGACTTGGGGTAGAGTCAGCGTGCCCTCATGAATATTCATGGCGCGCTGATGTCATACTGTTCAACTGCAGCCTCCGAGTAAGACTTATTTAGACTTACACGGAGGATTTGTGAATCCAGGGGTGTATCTTCACAATTTCCTGTTATTTGGAAATCATTTGGATTACAATTGCATTAATGTCTGTTACAGTTTGGGTTCATACAGGCAGACAAAAAATAGTTTATCTTGTATTTCCAAATATATTTTGAACTTTTGCCCCCATCAATAAAATTAAGTATATCCATTTAAGTACAGTGCTTAATGCATGTCACTTTGTTATGACATAAAGCAATCTGGATACATTTTTAAGCTTTATGTGACATAGTTTGTGAAACTTTCAGTACTGTGCCTAAAGGCTGTACATAGACAGAGCAAACAAACCTGAAAATTGACAATAATTTTTAAAAGATAATTTATTTATAGCTGTTGCAACACCTTGACATAAACAAAAGTTACTTCTTAAGCTTCTGAGTTATTGCTGTCTTTTATATGGTACACAGTATATTTTCCTCTTCCTCTTAGCATTTTTAAACATTGATTGGCTATATATTTTCTAGGGTGGCCATGGTGGTGTAGCGGTTAGCATTGCCACCTCACAACAAGAAGTCTTCCGGTTCAATCCTCATCTGGGCTGCCTTCTGTGTGGAGTCTGCATGTCCTCTCTGTGGTTGCTTGGGTTTCCTCCAGTTTCCTCCCACATTCCAAAGAGATGCTGTATGTGGATTGGACACTCTAAATTGGCTCTAGGCATGAGTGCATGTATGTGTGTTCCTTCTGTGGAAGGTTGGGGCTGGCAACATGACACCGTAAAACTCTACTGTCAATCATGAGCAGACAGGTGATCTGCTGTGGTGACCCCTAACCAGGAAAAGCCAGAAGAAAATTGTCTATATATATATTTTCTCTTTCCTTTTTGGAGACACATTCTATTTCAGACTGTGCAATACTTCTTGCTATTTTAAGGAGTGGCACAGTTTCAAGATGGCCACCAGATAGGAAGCACATACTTCAGCCTGCTCCCTAAGAAAACTTTCAATCTATTCAAATCCAGTGCTACTAATGCCTAAATTCCTATAAGAAAACAACTACAAAGAAAAGATAATTATTCTTCAACTTACTTGCTGCCAAATCTCGCAGTTCTACGACAAGCTTGACCCAGAATAAATCCATCTTGCAGCAGTGGTGATTCCGACTACATGTGCTTGGGCCTGTCAGCCTTCTACTCCAGCCTATACAAACAAGTGGACAGAAGCTTCTTTACCAAAATGGAACAAATGGAAGCACAATCCAATAAAACTAGATTATCACTTGTCAATTCCCCTGAAAAGGAGACTTCTTCAAACAGACAGAAAACTACCAAAACACAACCTGAAATTTCTAAGCAAGTTAAAAAAAAACAAAAATGAGCAACCTTTCACTATGGAGGGATTTAAAGCAGCTCTGCTTCCACTCCAATCTAAAATCCAAACCTTTTCTACAAAGCTAACATCATTTGGAAACAGTTTGGAACAAATCATGACAATAATGGAGCAAAATGAAGCAAGAATATTGAATAATGAAATAAAACTGCAGGAACTACAAAGTACTGTCACCCTTAATGATGCTACTGTAAAAGATCTACAACAGAAAATAACAGGCCTTGAAGTGAGAGCGAGACACAACAATATATTAATCATAGGCATCCCAGAAAAGTATGATCACACAACTCTCCAACATTGCTAAATAAATCATTGACATGATTCAAGAAAACAAAGAATTATCACACGCAATAACAATAGCGAGAATCCACAGGGCGCTAAGGAAGGCTCAATCTCCAGATACTCCTCGGCAAGTGTATGCTAGGATTCTGAATGCCACACATGCCCAAACCATCATCATGCAAGCAAAAATGAAGAAATCCATCAACTAGAAAGGCAATAAAAATCACAATTGCCCAGGATTTACCTCTCCAAATTAAGCCATCAAGGCAAGCCTTCTCTCCTTTCTGCAACTATCTCATAAACAAAAAAATAAAATTTCAAATGAAATACCCGGCGACTCTCTGTTTTCGGTGCAACAGCATTAACTACTCAGTTAAAAATATGAAAGAAGCTAAATCTGCATTTAATAGAGCTTTTAGAGAGCTGCCACCCAACCTTCCATAAGTAAATATGTGTCCCAAGCTATAAAAGCGAAGTTCTCTTTTAAACTTCTAAACTCTAGGTAAATAACCTACTTTTGTGGAAGTCGGAGCTCTATACTCACCAAATTTCCTCCTTGCTGCCTTGCTTTTCCAGTAAAATTAGTTTTTGCCATCTTAAAATTCCATTTCCAGGCCACAGAACCATGATCAACAATCAGTCGTCACCCTTTGACCCTACAAGGTTACTTCCATTAAAAATCCAGGAAACTCAAGTTCACAAGGGCAAAGTTCAGCTGAGATATACTAACCCCAGTGGCGGAACCTCTCTACAAAGTCCGCTAACCTAAAAGACCAGATCCATGTCTTTGGTTGGTCCAAAGAAGCCACAACTAACCCAGGAAGACGGAAAAGCCACAGTAAACTTTTTTCTAATCTGCTTTCACTCTCTAGTTATTGAGCAAGAGGGGGGGAAGGGAAATATTTGTTATTCTGCCTTAAAATTATACTCATGCAGCTTGAAACTGCAGTGGCTTCTTTTCCATTTGCAAAGAACAACAAAGGCCCATTCTGGTGTTCAAAGGCAGATGTATGCATGCTTTTTTCTCTTACACTCCGAGCTGGTCTGTGTTTTTCTTCACATTGTTGAGCCACAATTCAATGACAGGGAAGGATGGATGTGGTTAGGCAAACAACCTTACTTATGCAGAATTAAGCAAAGCATAATCTTATAAACTAGCTGACGATAATTACCCATGTCTTGCAAGTATGGGTTGCAAACAGAATTATATGAAATAAGAATAATAGTAGGATGAAACAACTTAGTGCAGAAAAGAATGTGTGACAATTTGATTACTAAAGGAAATAAAAAAAATTATCTTGACCAAAATATGAAAAGATCAGAATGGCTCTAAGTTAGGTTGTTTCATGATCTATTTTCCTTCCTTAAAGTCCAATTCTATGGACAAGACAGGGAAGTGAATCTGTTAGTCTTCTCTCTGATGTGCTGGAGAAAGACTAAATCCAATATTGTTTTTATTTCCTACGTCCTCCTACTAGAGAAAAAATTAAGATTTTTGAAGCCCTTTCCTAGCTGTGAAGACAACTGATCCAGGCTTGCTTATAGCGGCAAACTGACTGTTCTTGCAGTATCTTAAAATGTTAGCTACTTGTTCCACAAAGCATGATGCACACCACACTTAATGTAGACCCTCCTTCTTGATTGTTTGCCGAGCCTCGCATTGCCCCACTTGTCACTGAAGTTTTTAGATGCACACTCCCCCTTGCACAGCATAATTAATACTATTTATAGTCATTTACCCCTTGTCCAGTGTTGCTATCTAATCAGCAGCTAGAATAATGTGACCAAATGTTATGTTTTATTTAAATACTTATTAATGTTGAAAGGGAAATGTAAATGACAATGATTTGGTGTCCTGTGGCTGTTTTCAGTTGGTACAAGTGCCTAGAGTTTCCAGAGTGGTGTATTCACGAGATGTCTCCTGTTAAAAATATACTTATGCAGGGAAGAGGTCATACGCATTGTTTTTTTTTTCTTTTTGTTTTGTGTGAAATTGTATTGCATTACAAGTGTTTTGGTGGTAGGTTTTACAGATGGTCTGCTAGGATAACTTAAAGCGTTTTGTGAGTTATGGTGCAGCGATATACTGGAAAGGCCGCTGGATATAAGGTGTGTCAGACAAGTTCTATGTGTGAAGTTTGTAGAAGACCAGCACAAACTGTTTTTTTCTCTCGCACCAAACATCCCCCGTTTTCTTTTATATAATTACCTCAGTTCACTGAATGGGTGCTAGCAGTTGCTTATAGCTGATGGAGCCTTTGACCCTCGGGTGGGGTTACAATTACAGGGCAATCAGGTATGGGCACGGGTTGAATTTCACTTGGCTAATAGAATTGGCTATTTGTGGTGCATCTATGTTGTCCTTCATAATAACCTTATTGCTATACCAGGAACATGTGTATGTTGAGTGGTCAAGCTTCAAATAGTTTGTAACTTAGAATTAGTTGTATATCATTAATTATGATTCAAGAAGGGCAAGGGAAGTTTTCTGTTACAACTTTGTATTTAAAACTGTGCCCTGCGTCATCTGAATAGCTCTCCCTGAATCCAGGAGTGTAAATAAAAGCTTATGGAATGAAGTGAGTTTGCTACTGTTGGGAGACAAATTTTGATGTGACTGAGTGAAACATGATGGGAACCATTTTCTTTTTCTTTTTCTGTGATCTCTTTGGTGAACTTGATCGGTGCTGTTCTTGATCCCCTCACATGTGGATATAGTTAATACTAGAGATTGAAGGCGGCCAGTGACATGCTAATGAATGATCTTTGATGTTGCATGGCCTGAAACTGTAGCTTACCTGAGTTGACACAGTGTGGGATGTGCTACTCTTGTGTACACCTTTACGTCCATTATGTGAGAAGCTATGCAATGTCTGTGAACCCCATTATTACATGTCGTGGTGCCTTTTTTATAACTGTAATATAGAATAATGATTAAATGTATAACCATGATTATATGTTTAGAAAGGTTCTTATTACTACACGGTGGAGTTAAGTGCCCGTTCCGCACTAAATAAGTGTTTCCTAAAAAGTTATTATTTAATATAATGATTGCAAAAACCTCTAAGTTGTAGATTTTTGAATTTCAAAAAACGAATGTCTTTGTTTTGGAGAAACATTGTGCTAACAGGACAGCAATGAGAGTTATACTATTTGATGTTTTTGATATATTTACGGTATTGAGCAGTGACTTGCTGCGAAAGAGCATTGTGTTAAAAAGGAGTATGTATATTTTATTTTACTCTATTTGATTCATGGAAAGGTCAACAAAAGTGACAAGTTAATCTGATTCTGGACATATTAACTAATGTGCAAACAGTGTTAAACATTTTTTATGCCAAACATTTCTTTGTTTTGGCGAAACATTGTACTTTTTAACAGGCCCAAAATAAGAGTTATATTATTTGATGCTATTGACATATGCGTAGTATAGAACAGTGACTTGGTACATAAGATCTTTGTGTTAAAAAGGATTGTGTATATTCTATTTTACTCTGTTTGTTTCATGTAAAGCTCAACAAAAGTGACAAGCTAATCTGATACTGGACATATTACTAATGTGCAAACAGTTTTAAACATTTTTGATGCCAAACTCATTATACAGGAATACAAGCTACCACATAACCAATCATATATCTTTATACCTAGTTAGGTATTATATTCCTGATCTACATGTATATTTCCTTCCCACTTCACACAGAAAGAACTCAGGGCATTGTTGACTCCCAATAGTCCGAAAAAGTTCACTATAACAATACGAATAGATTAAACCCACTAATTCTCTCCGTTGTATATGTCACGAAGTAATCTAACCATTTATTATAACACCCATCTCACAATTGAAGGAAAGAGCATACGTCACTATGAATTCCAAATTGGCTATGAAGACTATTTTCCTCTCTATTCAAGCAACATAGGTTGGAATCCTAAAGAATATTACAGGCTTATACATAAATATGCAGGATGTGCAAATACCAAGGAGAGCCACAATTTTATTTTTCACTTCCAGAATCAGCAGGCTTTGAGGTCTAGTAATTGGGTTAATGTCTGACGGATCTTAGAATAACAGTAGATTATTGTATAATAGTTAGTTTTGTAAATAGGATTATATCATCACTTTCAGATAGCAGTAGCTCGTGGCTACACATGGGGAGGGATCTGAGGGAGATGGGTTGTCAAGTACTAGCTTTATTAACATATGATATAATCAGTAAATCTCACACACTACATGCTAAAATTATCATATATAATCTAAACTGTTTAATCTTTACCCTATCCACTGTATTAACAATCACCCATATGATAGAGTAGTGCTCTAATGGTATCACTGGAATCCTGGAATGTTAAAGGACAACAGGATAGCAAGAAAAAAGGATCTAATCTTACATTTAATCTGTAAATCAAGTGCCAAAATATCATTACTGCAAGAGACCCATTTGACTAAAGTCCAGTGGAAGAGAGATATTCAAAAAAGAAATGGTTAAAATCAATAATTGTAACAGGAGTGACACCGCCTCTAAAGGGGTAGAAATAATTGTTAAAAAGTCTTTTAAAGGTCTCATTATATCAAGTAATTCTGACCGTAATGGTAGGTGATGTTATATGGTATGCTCCCTCCCATTCTTATGGGAAAACATCGTAATACTAAATGTCTACGGCCCATGCATATTCCAAATTGATTTAATTTACGAAATGTATACAATCTTAGAGAAATATCCAAACCATCTCTATGTACTAGGAGGAGACTGGAATATGACTATCAGGCCTGAACTAGACAGAACAAGTAAAGAAAACAAACAATCACCTGTCCTAACAAAGACTATAACTGAACTAATGGATGACTTTAATATATATGATCCCTTTGAAACTTTTAGGAATAACCCTGAAATCAGTAATTTCACATTCTTCTCACCCCCCCCCCCACATAAATCATGGTCTAGAATTTATTTTTTTCCTAATTTCAACTAATTTCTCAAAATATGAAATAGATTATTATAATGACCCCAGAACCATATCTTTCCATTCCAAAATTAATCTGAAAATTAAACAAACCAAGTCAAATAAAACAGACCAATATATATCAAATTGGTCCTTAAACCCAAATCTTCTTAAAACAGAGAGCTCTTCCATGAAATCCAAGAACTTCTCGACCAAACCAAAAACAACTTAGAAAATTCAACCATTCCTTATGATATACAATGGGCTGCGACTAAGATAACAATTAGAGGAATACTAATCCAAAAATCGGCACTCCTCAAAAACAAGCTAAATCCCAACTTGCCAACCTAGAACTCAAATTAAAAACTACAGAAGCAGAACTCCAGTCCGAATACACTACAGACTTAGAAATGCAGATGCTTTTGATTCAAAAACAAATTCAGGAAATCCAAATGAACCAACTCGCCCTCAATGAATTCAGGTTTATAAACAAATATGCTGAATGGGCCCAAACCCCTTCTAAAATCCTGGCCAGAATAATTAACATTAAACCTTCCTCTTCTAGAATAAAACAAATCAAATACAACAATAAGACATTCCTCTCAGATAAGGAAATCATCCAAGCTTTTGAGGAAATCTACCAAGGAATTTATGGCCTGCAAAAACTCACCAAGGAGTCAACTTCTGATAATTACCTTAATGAATTGAAATTCCCACTAGCAAATTGAGCTCAGATAAATCTACTTAAGGCACCAATAACCGCAGATGAAATACTTTTAGCTATCAACAAATCAAAATTGGGAAAAGCCCCAGGCCCCGACGGATACTCAGTGGAATTCTATAAATCCTTTAAGAAACAACTAGCTCCTCTCCTGCTTAAGGTATATAATTATATAATAACATTTGGAATAACCGACCTATACATAAATAATTTGAAGAAATTTCTCATACCTAAACCTAACACAAATGACCACAATCCTAATGAGTACTGACCAATCGTCCTACATATCTTGGATATAAAAATTCTATCTGCAGTTCTGGTGCACAGGCTAAACAAAGTACTCCCTCACATACTATCAAATGATCAGCTAGGATTCATGAGTAATGAACAAGTCTGGGACAACACATTAACAGTAGAAGCAATAATAAACATGACAGCAAAGGATAATTCCCCTAAATATGCCCTCTCAGGCGATGCACGCAAGGCCTTCAACAGAGTCAATCTAAAATTTCTTTATAAGGTGTTAAAACATTTTGCCCCTCCCTGAAGAATTTATAAACATGGTTAGGGTACTTTATGACAAAGCCGCCACCACATTATGCATAAACAGAATGAACCCAAATCCCATCACAATACTTAATAGAACAAGGCAAGGTTGTCCACTCTCTCCATATCTGTTTAACCTTTACTTAGAGGCCCTCCTTTTAAAATTAATTCAGAAAACATTCAACCACCCCATCTACATTTCCAAAATCCAATTAAATATATCATGTTTGCAGACAATCTAAACATCTACTTTGAATTTCCTTCTACAGATCTAAAAAAGATATTAAATTCTATTGGAAAGTTCTCTGCAGTCTCAAACTTTGCCATAAACCTAAGTAAATCAAAAATATTCCCACTAAACCCTAAGAGTCACAAATAATTCTTCCTCCCAGAAACAAATATTAAGGTAGATTATTCACTCAAATACCTAGGCATCTCATATACTCACCCTCATAAAGATATAATAAAGAAAAACCTAGATAAATTTGGTCAAGGGCTATTGAAGATATGGACAGATTGAAACACTTAAACCTTTCCTTACTCTCAGGGGTAGCAATTATAAAAATGAATATTTTCCCTGAAATACTGTACCACTTTAATGCCACTAATCAAACCATTCCAAATGCTTTCTTCTCTAAATTGTCAACAACACTAGGTAAATTCATATGGCACCCTAAGAATACTAGGATTAGCTATTAAAAATTAACTCTACCCAAAGAGAAGGGCAGTCTGAATCTTCCTGATTTTCAGACTTACTATCTTATTATCAGAGTCAGTCGTATTATAATATTAGCTAAATTTGAAACTTTGGCTACATCATGGCACCCCCTTTGGATGAAAATGTATTACCAAAATCTTAAAGCCTCTAATATAAACCCAAAGGTGTTACCCTTCCTAAATCACAAAACTTTGAAAGACCTAAAAATCCATCTAACCTTAATTAATAATACGGCATGTTTTCAAAAACTCATAACCTTCTTAAAACTAAAGAATGTATTAATAATGGCTCAACCAATACACTTAAACCCTAATATCAGACTTAACAATAATATGATAAACCTAGACAAATATCCAATAATAAAAGAATGTACAGTCTGGGACTTCTACCAAATTAAAGACCTACCCCTGACATCTGTCATCGACTCCCTAACAGCAAATAAAAAATATTGCATAATTATCAAACAAATTTTATATCTAGTAACTCTGACAACAATAAAAAATAATACAGACCCAAATGAACTCCAAAGATTTCATAACATCATATCTCTCCTTACATTGAAAACTAAAATGGTATCCAATACCTATAAACAAACTTCTCAAATTAAACATCAGGATGCTATCCTATATTCCAAATACCTGTTGAGTCATAACAATAAATTAACCATTGAGCAAAAACTAGCGGCAATTGACATAACAAAATTAACTCGATTTAAAAAATTTATCTACATGCAACTTATGATCAACAACAATGCCTATCACACACCACTCTTTCTGAGCAAAATAAATCCCAACATATCTCCTCTTTGCCTCACATGTACAAGTTCAGTAGCAGACACGTTACACATTTTCTGGTCCTGTAAAATCATCTACAAACTATAGTGCTCTTTAAGGGCAAAACTGGAGAAATCAGGTTATATGAAATCCACTCTTTCATGGCAAATAGCAATTTTAAACATTTTTCCAAACTCATACGCATTCGAGACCAAACACATTGTGGTCACACTGTGTGCCATAGTGAAACTGTATATAGCATTAAACTGGTAGATAGATCCAAAGTTGTGTGGATAGAATTTAGATCTTTGGCTATCAAATATGTCCTAGCAAACTAATTAAAAACAGTTAGTTGTAACAAACTGTTATACTTCAAGAACTACTGGAAAAACCTTTAGAGGTCCTCAGTTAGATTCCCAGTAAGTTAGTTAGAAAACTACTCTATTTTTTCTTCCCTAAATCTTATAAACAATAACTTTTTCTTTATAAAGTCAATATAAAACCTAAATAAAATCCCTGCTACAAGATGATTGTAACATATATATGGATTATCAAAATGCTTTTCAGCATATTGGTATCTTTATAATAGTATGACATGGAAAAATTCCAATTTTTGGGCATCCTACAATTGACTACATAAGTGACAATCCAGTGTACATAGTTGTAAATAGTTGCCTGTAAGGTTCAATCCAAAGGTGTATAACAATTTTTTTTTACTGACTTAAAACATTGTACACTATTATAATGTTGATTACATTAACCAGTTTATCTGTTTTTGACAAACTATATCTAATGTAATGCATATTTTTAGTCTGTAAGGCTAGCTCAAACTTTTACTTAAAACAACAGAGTCAGATTGTATGCATGCCCTGTTACTTTAAAGCATTGCACTTTTGGGACTTTTTTTATGTAATTACTCACTGGTTTATCTTCTAACTTGTGATGTAATATCTCATTGTGGACAATGTAATCTTGTGAAAATGCTAATAAAAATCATATTTGAAAAAAAAAGGAGTGGCTGTGTCCTCCCTGCTATTTATGTACCAGTCATCTGATTTTTTTTTTTTTTTAAAGGACAGGTAAAATAGCTAAATGGTATAACAATATTTGCTCTGCATTTATTTTGTCTCTGCAAAATCTGTAACAAGTTAAATGTACATCCAGTGAAACTGCATCTTTCATATAAATTATGTACTACAATATTCCCTGATACTTTTCTGAATTTGCTGATTCTTTTTCTAGTCCCTAAATAATATTCCATCTGTTTTACTGCATCAGTGTTCCTTGCATCAGCATCAATCCCCAAAAATAATAGAATTTCTTTTGAAAATAGTCAAGATATAGGTAGTTTAAATGGTTTTACAGAACAAAATTTCTTTGGTAAACTTTAACTATGTTGTTTAAATCAAATCCTTGCATAAACATTTTAGCCATACACAGAATGATGTTGGGAATACTTTAAGTTCCACACAGATGTATGTTACCTCAATCCTGAAATCTAAACCAATGCACAGAAGATTAATTGCAGATTATATGGAAGCAAAACAGTTACTGTGTAAAACTAAGTGGAGTGAGGTGTTCAGTGCAAAAAAAATCTGCAGATGGAGTGTGGAAAGTTTTGAAAGAAAAATAGTTTGCGTGCAAAAAATCAAAAAAATGTTTAACATCAGGATCTAGGCATACAACATCGGGGGATATATTTCCATAAGAATAGTATATATAATTAAGGTGAGTGACAAAACATATAAGAAATGGAAGAGAAGTCAAACTACAACTCTGAAAAGTGAAATAAACAATCTGCGCAAACATATTAAGCATAGTGTGAGACAAGATTAAGAAAAATTTGAAGAAAATTTATATAACGATATTGATACATATATAAGATGTGGAAGGAGTAAAGACACACAAAGTGACAAACTGTGCAGACTCTAAAATTTATTCTCAGACACAGCAGATTATAGATATATTTAAAAAAGTTTATACAAAACAGTTTGGCTCTACAAAAGGGGTGATAAGTTGTCCAGGTAACATCCAGTTAACTCCAGATACTGGAATGAAATTAGATTATATTGAAAAAGAACTGCACAAACTTGATCCAAAGTACAGGGAGGAGATGGAATTAATAACAATGACTGGAGAAAACTTCAGCAAGAACTTACAGTACCATTATATCTATTATTCATTAGGTGATATAAATCTGGGGAGATTCTTCAAGATTGGCGACATCTGCTTATTAAGCCTGTCTTTAAGGCAAAGGGAGTCGAACAAACCTAGTGTCATATTAACTCAAGTCTACTTTCATATTGTGGAAAAACAATGGAGAAGGTAATATTGGATTACTTATTATCAGAACTGGATATGTTGGGATTTTAAACCATATATCAGCATGCATATGTTGAAAACAGATCAATTGACACCTGTAAGATGATGTTATATAACGATATAATAACAGCTATGAATGAACAGATGTGCTGTGATGTAATTTATAAAGATTTAACTTCAGCATATGACAGGGTCATACGCAAAACACTGGCCAGTAAATTAGTACAACTAGATATTGATGTCATCTTGATAAGATGGATAGCTGCATCACTTACAAATATGACATGGCAAGTATCATACAGTAATGGACAGGTGAAAGCCTTGGTTGCAGTCATGGTGTCCCACAGGGCTCTGCCCTAGGCCCTTATTTGTTTAGATAGTCCCCCGGATTCACGAAACCTCTGTGTAAGACTAAATAAATCTTACTCGGAAACTGCAGTTGAACGGTCTGACATCAGCGTGCCATGCATATTCATGAGGGCACGCTGATCCCACTCCAAGTCTAACACGGAAGGCAGAGGGCATGTCTGACTGCCGAGCAGTCCTAAGGTCCACACCCCTGCAAGTGTCTGAATGGTGAAATGTCAACACACATGAGCAAGTCCGCTCAAATGTCAACATACCCAACACTACACTCCCTCACATTGTAAACCCACAGTAGAGTTATAAAATGTAAAATATATATATTTTTTCTAATTCCCGCTATAGCTACCCGTATTTGCATGTGTTTGCGCGGGTGTGCCCATAGCATAGCTAGAGTTATCAATGTGGACATTGAAGAGCATAATAACAAATGTTTATGCAAATCAATCCAAATAGCAATAGCGTAGTGGTAGAGCCATCACACAAAGAGGAGGCATGCACGGTTCGAGTCCCACCACTCCCCTCTCAATTTTATGTTTTAAATTAGCATATGAAATAATTCCTGACATATATATGACTAAAATCTTACTAAAAAGTATTGAAATGGCCTATGTATCAGTTAACAAAATGTATATATAGAAATGTAAGAAGGATCTTGACATATAAATGCCTGTAGCTAAGCAGTGCTTTACCCAGTGCAATCTTTTTTCCCACAGCTAAGCAGTGCTTTACCCAGCACAATCTAGTTGCCCACAGATAAGCAGTGCTTTACCCAGTGCAATCTAGTTGCCCACAGCTAAGCAGTGCTTTACCCAGCACAATAAGTTTGCGCAGAGCTGCGCACCGTGCTAACCAGCGCACCGTAGGGCAACATGGAGCAACGTCAGCAATGTCGGGCAACGTGGAGCAACATGGAGCAACGTTGAGCAAAGTTGCCTAAACACAGCCACACCCCCTAGCCTGTCTGGACAGTAGTAAAATAAAATGCAATGACAAATCTCGAACCCGGGACACTGTGCACCATAATCAAAGTACTGAACCACTAAGCCATGACAGCTTAGGATAAACATCCACTGTTAACATACATATACTTATAAATGGTAGATTAACCATTGCTAAGCAGGTCTGCGGTCAGCCGAGATTTTTTCAAAAATGGCCAATGACAAAAAAGTGCGGAAAATGCAGCATATTTAAGCTCCATAGGTGGGACTACTCGCCATAACTGATTGTAGCTCCCATCTGCAGTAAGAATGTCTGGTGCTGGAGAGGGTAGTCACTTTTGAGTGCAACGCTGGGGCATCGAGGAGTCAAAATACATGGTTTGGCTCCTAGTCCATCATCATGAGTCTCGACTCCTGCAGGGCCAGTTCCAAGGGATGGAATATAAGGCAGAGGCTTGGAACCGGTTGGCTCATGAACTCACCAGTGCCACAGGTGTCCCTTGGACTGGTGAGCAGGTCCGTCACCACCATGCAGACCTGAAGAGATGGAAGCAGGCCCTACTGAACCAATGGATCCAGGAGGCCCGTCATATGCAAGATGCCCCACTACTAAGTAGGTAGCCATGGAATGCAGTATGTAAGACATGCTAATATAGTCTAAATAACGGATAGGTATGTCTCAATATCCCTTCATTTACTTCACAGCTGCCGGTGTCCATGCTGCAAATCAGCAAGCCTATGCAGATAGGCTGCTAAGGCTGTGCCACCAGGCAGGTTAGTAATTATTCTGCATGTATTGTTATATAATATATATGAGAGAGAATGAAAAAAGTGTTGTAGCCCAATAATACAGCTATAAAATGTCCTGAATAAATTCTCTGCATGTACTGTTATATAACATAAGTCAGAGAGCCAGAAATAGAGTGTAGTAACCCATTAATAAAGGTAAAATAAGTCTTGAATACTATCTCTGCATGTACTGTCATATAAAATAAGCGAGTGAGCCTGAAAAAGAGTGTTGTAACCTATCAATAAAGGTATAATATGTCCTGAATAGTTCTTCCGTATGCACTGTAATATCAAATAAAGGAGAGAGCCTGTAGAAAAGAGTGTTTAATGTAATTAATAAAGGTATAATACTTGGAGTGTGTCTGTGTCACTTACTTTGAAATGTTGTTGTACCCTTGCATTAAATAAATAGTACTGTTGTATTAAGTGTTGTCAACCCACAGTTGCGCAGTCCCATATAAAGTGGATGAAGGAAGTGCCAGTAGCTGTGAAGCATATAACAGTCCTCAACAGTTGGTAAATGGCTGTCATGCATAGGTAAATCTGGCACACGAGTAGCTTGTCAAGGTGTTACCCAAAAATGTGAGTGTGCTACATGAAATGTAGGGTTCTGTAGAAAATTAAGTGAAAATGTCAGTGAACACATCCAGATATGTAGATACATAAATATAAAAATAAAATACAACTATGTAGCAGTAACATCTGCATCTTGGACAGTTAGTATGTCAGATATAGGTCAGGTATATAATGAACTAGCCAAACCCATTACACAATCTAATGCATGTTACCTAGTGTAATAATACATGTAGGGGATATACACCTGCAGTCAATAGGAATGTAGTGTAGAGTAAAAGTACTAATAAGATGTTAATGGAGGTTTCTTTTTACACCCTACTTCATGTGCATAAACAATGCAATTCCACACCTCAATGGGTATGTCTAATCTCAAAGCATTTGTTGGGACATATTTCCTATTGTTCTATAAAAATCTACATTTACTTTGATGCATGTGCCCTGTTCAAACACCACAATCTTGGTGGCCTGTTGCCACCAATCATCCCTGCATGCTGTTGTAATTTCCACTGTCGTTCAATATATGCATGTGTTATGCTTGCTGTTCAACTGTTGTAACCCTGGTGTGTTGGGTTAATGGGAATAGTACTGCATGCTGTTACAACTAATTTGGAATGTTGTTGTCTATGTTGTAATTAAACACACCTAATCACAGAATGTATGGGAAGACCGGTCCCAGCGGACCCACCTCTCCCTCCTCAGCTGGCGATTGCACCTGGCACCAGCAGGTCTGGTGCCCAGCCCGGGCTACCCTCCTCTGATGGTCCTGTGCCGCCTTCGGGTGGAAGCACTGCAGGGGATGGGGCTCGTCTCCCCCCTGCAAGCATGGGTGGAGAAGGGCCACCTGTCACCCTCCAAAGGGTCTGGGTTGTGGTGCGTAGGGAGATACACCGTTTAGTCCCTGATCCCCTATGCCAGCTCGAGGTGAGAGTGGAGTGACTCACGGGTGAGCCTGCCCCTCCTACACAGCCCCCAGCACAGCGACCCTCAGGTCTGTGAAGGTTCAGTGGTGACTGCCCATGGGTGGGGATCTCAGTCCCACTGTTACCATCTGTGGGCTCATGGGCTTGCGATTTCCAAACATCCGTCCCCGTCAATTGTGTTCACCCACCCCATTTGTCATACTCTGCCCCTGTATACATCTTGTTTGTCTTGTTTGTTTACCTCCCCAACCTACCTCCCCAAATATACCTACTTCCTCTACCTCGCATTCCACTCTCACCTGAAAAAAAAAAGAGCAATCTGCACCCACAAAAAAATTACGCCCCATACATAGCTGCCCATTTCGCACACATGTCTGCTGGACATGTAAACTGATAATTAGAATTGGCAGTACAACATACTTTGTTGTCCTCACCCCTATCTCAGGGGTGGAAGGTTTTAAATTTCACTCCAAATTTGCAACATATGCACAGCTGTTGCTGGTAATAAAATGGGCAGCTATGGACCTTCCTTACACCCATCCTGCACATCCCGAGCTGGTTTCCTTACTGTCTTTCCCTCTTTGTTCCCCCTTTTTCACCACTTTCCTATTTCCCCATTTTCTTTTCTTTAAAAGAAATTAGCGTGGGGGTTAGCGAGAGTAAGCACTTTTAAGCAGTAGTTATCGGGTTTAAGCGACTGTGCGCATGTGTGCGCTTAGCTAAGTATTGCTAAGCGTCACTCAAACCCGCACAGACCCGCTTACAACTGCTTAAAAGTGCCTTAATCACTGTGTATGTCAGGGCCCTTCTTCTGTTCAGCAGCAAAATAAAACACCTCTGTCAGTCTCGAACCCCAGACCTTTGACACACTTGACTGCATGAAGTACCACTAAGCCACAGCAGATATAATTTGGTGCTGAAATAAATATATCATGAAAAACAATGAGTGAATGTAAAGGAAAAATAGGAAGGCCATAACTTCTGTGGACCTTTACCAGCAATTGTTGTGGAATTGCATTACATGACTGTGATAAGAGAAGCAGCCATACTAGCAGCAAATAATGTTATTGAGGCACTTTACAACCCCCACACAGTATCATAGCAGGGCAAACACTGGCATATCTGATTAGGGCAGAGGCCATACTTCCTGATTGTGAAACATATTTTAGCTGTGTCCCTCTGAATCTCTCTTAAAAGTACTGACATCAGTCATAGAGGTGTTGTATTACACAATGAATAATCAAAATAATAACAGTAGACACTGCTTGAACTTCATAAAAGGAGTACAAATCCACCTGCACTGCTTCACTCAAGTCTAAACTTACTGTCTCTATTAGTTGGAACGTGTACCTCACATTTAACTACCTATCCCTGACTCCAAACAAATATGTATCTGAGTGTTTCATAGGCCTGGCAGAGGCACAAACATACAGGCATATCAGCTCATCTGCTGCTACACACTCTGCAAACAGCTTTGTGTGGACTACCACAAGCATACCCTTATGTAGGAGTACAACACAGAAATACCAAAGGATTTAGCCATGTACTGGTAGCAACTGACTGTAACAATGCCATTGTACCAGTGCTGAAAACACCTGTGGGTTTCACAGACAAAGAATAACAGGCTAACATTTGTCCACCATCTGGATAGGTTCACAGTTGGGACCTATGCAGACAGACCACCTGCCTTGATAAACCAACAGGTACACACCAATCCATTAAGTCCAGTAAGATAACTCTCACACAGTAAGACGTAATGCTCTCTGTATGTCTGCATCCCCCCCCATATTTTAAATATACGTGTGTTTAGGGTCAACCAAGGATGTAGGTAGGCATACTCAGTAGTGGAGTTGTCCAGTTTACCTGAGACTCCTGTGCTAATGTCAACAATAAAAAGTACACAAACCCTGCAGAAGTGAGTACATCAATATGCACAGTATAACAGTCCACAAACAGTTCATGTGTCAAATGAATACTTCTCGATAACTACTTTTGTATGGCAGTCAATTACATAAGTAGAAATGAAACTACATACTCACATATATCTTGTGTAAGCATTTGTAGGGGTGACTTAAACACTACACTGATAGCTCTGTCCTGGAAGTGGCAACAGTCAAGTCTGAGTACAGCATGTACATCACCGTCTACACCTCTAGCCTCAGATATAAGAAGTATACCAACCTTCTGACTGAAACAACTGTTTACACAGCAAACAAGCATGGACCCCACTCTGGAAATCTGAAAGGGCTACGCCTACAAAACCTAGCCTTTTATAGCATTGGGTTGCTATGACAGTGAGTACTGCAATTACCACACAGCAGGCTGTATGCATTTACCAAATGCTGAGCACCAATTGGTGCTGAGGTCATCACATGTGCTGATACCTATAAAAGCAGACAGTACTTGCTGTCCCCACATGCAATCATTGCATTGCACCTGATACAGCTACACAGAACATCTGTCTGAGTTTTCCAGGAGTTATTATTTAATAACACAAACGTTTACTTGAGTAAAGATACTCTAGTGAATCATCCACCAAAAAAATTAATTAAGTAAAAAAAAAAAGCTTAATTAAAACAGAAAGGGAATTAAGTAGAAGCTAACTGTACTTAGGCAACACCAAAAAAAAAATTGTCCAAAAAAAAAAAACAGACGGACCTGAAAGTGTCAAACAGGTATGTGACAGAAATGTGATCACCAGCAAGTAGTAAATGTTTATGAAGAATAATGTAAATACTTTGAAACATGCATATGTGGCAGCAGTAGGTATGTATGCACTGATGCCATGCATGACTACTGCCATCGACAAATTAGTGTGTAGCTGTGTGCAATGGGACATAACTGTGACATATGTAGCTCAACATTTAATGTCAAACATCCAATCATGTCATCTATGTTCTGTACAGTACTGTGTATAATGGCTGTCTGGGGAAGTAGTGCAAACAGCTATATAAACATGGATGTGACAGAGTAACACATGCATGATAGTCATATAATGTGTAGCTTAGCATTGGCAACTGCTGTACCAGGCTAGTATAGTAATGTAGCATTAGCAGCTATAAATACTCCCTGTAATATTACTGCCATGCACACATGTGACAACTGTTCATGTTGTAGCAAGGCCCAACAGGTCATCCGTGAGGTCTACAGACATACAACAGTGTGTACCTTGTGAGTGTATGGCACACACATATGTAGAGATAGTCATGTGTCAGATATATTAGCATCTTAATATGTACATAGAGCAAGGTACATACTGCAACTGTCTGTGAAGGGTGGACATATATATGTTGGTGAAGGTTGTTATGTCCATATTTTCATGTAGGTTGTAGTGTGTGGCAAACAAGACAGCATACAGTGCTGGTATATGACATGTGGTGTTTAAATGCTGTGGGTATGATTTGTTAAGTTTATAGTCTTCCAGACAGGGAGTCCTGCTAAAGATACATGGCCTGAGAATACCCTCAATGCATTCTGCACAAGACTGTGAAAAATTGTTACATAACTGTATCTCTCTCAAGCCTTGCATAATTGATATTCCCACCATGAAAGGTGAACTGTATATGTGCCTACATGTAAATCTCTATGTACACCAATGGATGTTTATACGTAGGCTCAAGCTCAATGTTGTAAATGTATTGCCATCCCTTTTGTTACAAACCTTGTACCCATTAACTACCACATAGGTGGCAGTCTACTCCACACCAAAACTGTGATAAGAGACCACAGGGCACAGGTGGACAGTAGTGTCCCTTTTGACAATCACAGTGTCACACTGGTTATGTAAACCATGTACGGTCCACATGTCATCACAAAAGGTGTGTCATACATGGAATGAAAGGACAGTGTTCCACTCTACTTATCAGTCATAACACCCATCATAGAGTACAATGGGCATTTTGGTATGTACCTCAGAAGACATCTACAGCAACTGTAGACGCCAGGCACAAACACCACAAAGTGTATTACCAGACTGAAACAGATGCCCTAAGCAGACTGTCTTTCAAAACCACAGCTATGCTGTGTCGCATACCGCACATCCAGAGCCAACCTCTGCCTAACATACAAAGCTATGCCATGCCAAACCCACAGCTGTTGGACATGCTCCATGTCAACAGATCCAAATCCCTACAAGCTACACACTGTACTGATCTAAACCTTGTAACATCAAAAAGCATAACATGCTAGAGTGGTACATGCTCATCTCAGACACATACCACACCCTGGAACTAACAACCTATCAATAGCAAAGAATGGTCCTCATTAGCAATCATCATGAATAATCATGATGAATGGATGCGACATTGGAAATACAACCTGGGAATCACCTCTGTGGCTCTGCATGACAGGGGCACATGAACTTAAATTACATAGGTGTTGAAGGGCAGGGTACCGTATGGCTAGGCTTCTATAGACCCTATGCCTAATAGCCTATGAGCTACCTATGACCTGATACACACACACATGTACATGTTGCATTAATTGCTATGTGAGGTTGACTGAGTGTGATGGTGAATGTGTAGGTGAATGTCAACGTTGTGTATATGTGTGATAGCCTAGTGGGTAAATGTTTATATCATGGTATGTAGTGTTCTAGCTGTGATCCCCACAAAAGATATGTATGCTATTGCTAGGCAGCAAAAGCAGTATGGTATACGGTGTGACATAGTCCCATGGTGTTGACTGGAGTGTGCCATTGTAGGCTAAAGCGGTATATGTATGCACATTGATTGTTGACACTAGTGAATACAAATCCTGTATGTACTGTAGTACTACCTGAAGCTGTAGGCATAAACAGCACAGTATGGTGTATATCCACATTGCTTTGAAACACTGTTTTGTTTGTTACCTGTAGTCCACACACATTGCATACCTCAGGCAGAAGGTTTTGTAAGTACTGACACATATTACTGTATGGTACACAGGTAAAGCTCATCTGGGTTGCCATACCTTTGTGTCTTGTAGGTATGTCTAATGTGTGTGTGGGTATGCCTGTAACATGGCCTGGGTCGTATATGTGTTAGGGGATATAAGTGCATATCTAGCAACATGTATAGTGTAGTACAGCAGTATGCCACCTATATTGATGAATGCGCACATATGTTACTTAGGGATTTGCTATCAACAAGTAGTGTGGTGTACTGGTAGTACTGTAACTGTACTTTACAATCATTTGAATGGATGACAATTTTCTGTATGCATTAGCTTCATATAAACCTCCTGTGGCTAGGTGGTGCATTGCGTCACATACAGTGTGCTATGTGCTGTTGTATAGTCTTACATACTGGTTTCACTTTGTTGCTGTGCAGAACATGGTTTAACATATAGAACATGCCAGGCATTGTCAGGCAGTTGTGGGCTGAGCACTGATGTGTGATATTAAAAGTGTGTATCTACTGACAGCCAATAGGTTGCTAAATATGTCACTTCATTGATATCTGTACTTTAGAATGTTAAGTGTGCCACAACACTTGCTCACAATAATTGTCTTATTTTCTTCCAGGGACATGTCTCATCATCGCAACCCTGCCTATTGCCCTGAAGAGGAGGAAGTAATTATCTCCACACTAGTACAACATCACACCCTGCTGTTCTCCAGAACCAGCCAGGACCAGCATGAGTGCACTGCACTGTGGCAGGATGTTGTCCGTTGGGTTAATGATGTAGGCATGCATAACCAGACTTATGAGCAGGTACGCAATCACTGCAGTGATTTAATCAGACATGTCCGGCAGCATGCCTTTGATGTCTGCAGACAACAGCTTGCCACAGGTGGTAGTGCAACATCACACCCGCCCCTCACCAGAGTGGAAGAGCTGCTCCTCAGCATGGTGGCTCCTGGCCAAACACTACAACAAACATGTATCATCATGGAGGCCGGAGTCACCCAGAAAGTTGACTGCAAACGTGCAGGTAACATGCCATATCTGTAGACTACTGTTAGCTCGAATGTTAGAACATGCATATGTCAGCTGTGTACTGTGTATTTGGAAGATGTGGAGTCTGGTGTTGTGCAATATTGATAATTTTGAACATAATCTGTATGCCTGTGACTGTCAACCATTGTACTACTGTAAAATTGCAAAGTCACAGCAGCAATGCCACAGTTGTTGACACTGACAAACTGTCGCATATCCTTGTAGGTCCCTCTGGTGTGACAGCAAGACAGCAGACCCATGCTGGTGAGTGTTCCACATTTCATATGGCAAATAACATGTGCATGTCATAGGTGGGTTTTAGGTCATTTACACATGTACAACACCTACACATAATGCATGCTCTGCAAGTTTCCTGTGGGACTATGCACATCCCAGTAGCATGAGTGGCTGCCTCAAACACATGCTATACACAGAGCATCCCAAACCATTGTGGTACTCTGTAGTGGACATTGTATAGGCAGAGTCAATACACATGCACACAACATACACCACCTTGTCATACGCAGTACATGTCAATATCATACATATGGCGTATGTAGACACCTGCTGTAAGGTCAGGCTCCAGTATCCCAAATGTCATCCACACAGCACACATACTATACCTGAGGGGTAGAAGCCTATCATGGGGCATTGCAAAACTTTTCAACAAACAAGACATTCATGTTAAGCTATGCTCCCTATTGAACACCTTACATACCCATGTAACAACTGCCTGTGAAATGGTTACTGTAGCCACAGTGCAGCGGTTCATGTACAGCAAGATAGTTGCCAGTGTGTCACACATTAGTGGCCTTGAGTGACAACATGATGCTGCCTGATGATGGCTCATGGTACTACATCCAGTTACAGTAACTACAGTACAACACATATCATTCATTACTATATACCTGCCAGTTTTGTGCATCCATCCATGGTATGTATACATGTGAGTGATGGTACACAGGATGTTGAAAAGCATGTAATACTTGCACAGCAATCTTGTGTCCATGGACACATTGTGTTCCAGGGTGAGGCCAATCATTGAACAACACACATGCATCAAACAGATGTATACTGTTACTAACAAAGACTCTCTACACTCGCACTGCATGTTGTTGAGCAGCACACATCTTGCATGCTGACACGTGTGATAGGACCCTTTGGCTTGTGATACTGTACTCCACCATCAACCACTAATGGGTGTGTTCTGTATTGCTGTTGTGTGTGTGTGTGTGTGTGTGTGTGTGTGTGTGTGTGTGTGTGTGTGTGTGTGTGTGTGTGTGTGTGTGTGTCTGTGTTTACTTTAGTGGGTAGTGTATTTGTGTTCATGTGTGCATGTGTGCATGTGTGCATGTGTTCATGTGTGCATGTGTGCATGTGTTCATGTGTTCATGTGTGCATGTGTGCATGTGTACATGTGTGCATGTGTGCATGTGTGCATGTGTGCATCTGTTCATGTGCGCATGTGTGCATGTGCTCATGTGTGCATGTGTGCATGCGTGCATGTGCGCATGTGTTCATGTGTGCATGTGTACATGTGTGCATGTGTTCATGTGTTCATGTGTGTAAATGTGCATGTGTGCATGTGTGCATGCGTACATGTGTGCATGTGTGCATGTGTACTAACATCAGGTACAGATTGTAAAGTGTGTTTCCTGTCTCACTCTCACAGGTGCTGAGGTTGTGTTGGTTGAGTGCAGCAGGGAACCTGAAGACACTGCCAGAAATAGTGGAGATGATTAAACATGTGTTGTGGCACAGTTAGGTTTGACAGGGTCTGTCACTGTTCCACAAATCGACAGTACATAGCTTTCCACACCATCTATGCGCACATTCATACTGCCAATACATCCCTCATCACCAATGGTCTTAGCTGAGGGACAGCATACAGTAGGCATTGACCAGGATAGTGCGGTATCTATGGCACATGCAACCCGTCACAACAGCCATACCCAGAATCCTGGGATGGTACCACATAGGCGGATGTCCAGGGGCACTCATGGGAGCATCACTGGTCATAATGCCCCTGGCAGACATGCCCCCACAGGTCTTACAACCTCAGGTATGCTCTGGGCTGTTATGCAGGCACAGGCACGTATGGAATGGTACACCAGACAGGGACTGAGGATGGAGAGGGCCCATAACACCACTATCAATGACAGTATCCGTGCCCTTGCGGGTGCAGTGTGTCACTACACCGAGGTCATTGATAGACATTGGGGGAGACATTAGATGTCCTCCGCAATGTAACGTCAATGTGCCAGGACAGTGCAGGATGGCCGAGACATCGACGTGGACGTATGCCAGCAACATCATCGGCTGGCAGTCATCGCGGATGACAACCAAGTCACAGCCGCTCCCGTAGTGGCAGTACCAGCCCCAGCAATGTTGGAGCAGGGCTGTCAATAGACCGTCATAGATGACCATGTGCATGTGGCTCTGGCCAGTCCCAGCAGGGACATGGGTCCAGTCGATATGCCTCTGCCTCTGATCATAGTACCCAGTCTGGCTTAGTACCCGATACTGTCCGTTGCACCACTGCCAGGCACAGGTACTCTGCCTGTGGCCAGAGATGGTGATCTGTACAGCCTGGCAGGTACAGTCTGTGGCTGTCCCAAAACCTCCCGTATACGGCAGCCACATGGTGGAACTGTATGCATGCAGACACACACACATAATCCAAACACCTAGGGCTAACACATACACACACACATCACATCAACATTGACCCATGCTGTACTGTTGTCCCTCACACACACACACACACACACACACACACACACACACACACACACACACACACACACACACACACACACATACATGTCGATTGGATGGGTCAATGTCGGGCTCTGGCAAACCAACAACACACCTTGTGCATATGATGAAACTGTGCCAACTCCTGTCATCTGTAACATTGATGCAGGAACAGGCTAACATGGTGCTAATGCACAGGGTGACTTTATAGCAGTGCAGCAATGTTAGTATGTTCAGTTTTTCATAGTTTTTGGAGGTTTTTGTTCCGCGATGGCAAACAATCGCCTGAGCGGCTTTTTTCATTTGGAGTTCTAGTTTGTGTTTTTTTCGTAGTTTTTGAATGTTAGCATGTTGTCAACAGTACAGTGTAGTGATATCCCTGTCGGTATATCTGAGCAGGCATGATGCATTAAAGCTATGATAATCAATGTAGTATTGTTTACAACAGTGTTAATTCCAAAAATGTATTGTCCGCCCATGTGCCACTTGGCTGATGTGTGTAGTTTTGGCAGCGTGTGTTGGTGAGTGGGCAGTACGTGTGTGATGTGTGCAGTACAGATTTGCAGGTGTACATTTGTGATCATGGTGGAGGTGCACTGTCTGCATGTACGTGCATAGTGGACACATGGGAAGGGTGACATGCCCTGTATTACACAGTGTCAAAACATCATTGTTTCTATTGGTGGCCAGTATGCATTTTAATACTCATACATTTTAACTTGGGTACACATGTGTGTATGACATGGTTTGGCACTATGCTGTGGGTGATACTGTTACTATCTGTCATTGATTTGCATTCTGGTAGTGTACACAACCTCAACAGCCTGACCATGACCAATCATTAGATGAGGTCTTGACACCTGACACACAGATGTAGGGAACTCAGTAGCATTTGGATCCGTCTGGTACTGTACTATACCAGTAGCCAGTGGTATTGACCGCCACCCATTCCTGGGACCACTCCTGTCTGGCATATAGCCCTCTTAGGTACAAGCAAACTCACTAGGGATATGTCCGTCCACATCTGGAAATGCATACAGTGGCCTATAATGCATTCTCCGGATGAGACACTTATCCTCCACAAGGGTATCATACAGACAGACATCCGTTGTCCAACCCATGCTGTAAAGCTGTAAGCCAAATATAGCATAGTCATACACATTTGTTAAACATAGTATCCCGACAGTATCACATAGGTAGTAGCCCCAAACATGTAGAACGGGTACCAATGTGTACATACAACCAAGTGTTATGTCATCTGTCCTTTGGTATTCACATTTCCATAGGTATTCTGAAGTCCCTCGGTGTATCGCATAACCAATAAGGGTTCTGTATGCATATCCACAAAGTCGTTGTACACTTATAATGAATGTCCATTATTGACAGACTTTGTTGTGTTTGAACATGTCTGAAATATACCCAAGGCATGAACCCTCACTCACACTATTCTATAGTAACTGTCATGGATGTGTGTGACACAGATGACCTAGGCCACACATCACTACAGTGGCTGGCCTTGTCACAAACATACATATGTGACCAAAGGTCTGAGAAGCAGCAGCACAATCTGTCATAGGTGACAGATGTATTCATGTAGAAAGCAGGCTTCACATATATGAACTAATTGAGGTCACATGTACATATATGTATTTGCCACACAGATACCTGAAGTGTGCAATGCACATACTGTTGTTATACTGATAAGGCTAAACACACAACGCATTGACCAACAGTATCACACACACACACACACACACACACACACCCAGCAAATGCAGGATTCAAGCACCTACCTAACTATTTTATGATACTAGAGGGTTACGCATTAACACCACACGCTATATGCTTTACTGGGGGGTTTTATTTCCACTGCTATATTTGTAGGATGCTGACATCATCAGACTTGTCAAACAGGAATGTAACACTTTTAAGGTGTTTTCCTAGTCTCCAAAAAGGGCACTACTCTGAGAGGAAATCACACAGAAACATACCACCACACACTCACTCAACAATTACAGGATTCAAACCCCTATCTAACTAGGTTATAATACTAGAGAGGGAGAGACACATTAACACGACGTGCTATATGCTTTACTGGGAATTTTCATTTCCAATGCTATATTTGTAGGATGCTGACATCATCAGACTTGCCAAACAGGAATATAACACTTTTAAGGTGTTTTGCTAGTCTCCAAAAAGGGCAACACTCTCAGAGGGAATCACACACACTCACTCAGCAATTGCAGGACTCAAACCCCTATCTAACTAGGTTATGATACTACAGAGATACGCATTAACAGGACACGCTATATGCTTTACTGGGAATTTTCATTTCCAATGCTATATTTGTAGGATGCTGACATCATCAGACTTGCCAAACAGGAATATAACACTTTTAAGGTGTTTTGCTAGTCTCCAAAAAGGGCAACACTCTCAGAGGGAATCACACACACTCACTCAGCAATTGCAGGACTCAAACCCCTATCTAACTAGGTTATGATACTACAGAGATACGCATTAACAGGACACGCTATATGCTTTACTGGGAATTTTCATTTCCAATGCTATATTTGTAGGATGCTGACATCATCAGACTTGCCAAACAGGAATATAACACTTTTAAGGTGTTTGCCTAGTCTCCAAAAGGGCAATACTCTCAAAGGAACTCACACAGACACATACTCCCACACACAGCAATTGCAGGATTCTAACCCCTACCTAACTAGGTTATGATACTAGAGAAATACGCATTAACACGACACGCTATATGCTTTACTGGGGGGGGGGGGGGGTTGTTTCCATTGCTATATTTGTAGGATGCTGACATCATCAGACTTGCCAAATAGGAATGTAACACTTTTAAGGTGTTTTCCTAGTCTACAAAAAGGGCAATACTCTCAAAGGAAATCACACAGACACACAAACACACTCAGCAATTGCAGGATTCTAACCCCTACCTAACTATGTTATGATATTGGAGAGATCTGCATTAACACAAACCGCTATTTGCTTTACTGGGGGGTTTAATTTACACTGCTATATTTGTGGGATGCTGACATCATCAGACTAGACATGGTAATGTGTGTGCACTTAGATTTATGCAATCCCAGGACTGAGACATGGGAGACAGCAGGTGTTACCAGCTTGAACAAGACTCCACAAATCTTACCTTGTGTGATCTATCTATGGCCCTGTTGCCAATCCATCCGCTGACAATACATGTTTATGCACAGGTTATTGATTTTGTGGATACGGCATGTGTCTGGGATGTTGGAAAAGGCCTATTCAAAGTGTATGTGGAACGTGTGTAGCTCATTTCATTGATGTATGTCCTGGGTGGCTGCCTTGCAACAGTCTAGCAAGTTTGGAAAACATGATCTGCCCATGACCAGTCCAAAGTTGGTAGGGTTGCGTGTTTATAGGCTTCCAATAGCTATGTTTCTGACTTCTATCCTGATGGACTCTATGGCCTTGCAGAACAGACTTCATCAGCTTATAATACTATAGTTCCCATGGTCTGTTGTGCACCAACACTTGTGTAGTGTGCCATATGTTGCTGTAACCCATTCAACAGTTTCATATCCTGTAGAGAGGGTGAGGCTCAAAAGACTGTTCAGGTGCAGGCACTGTTTGCTCTGCAGTTCACTTATGAAACATATAGGGGCATGTTTTCAGCTTTGGAAGGAGCTGTTTACCCATTCTACATGTGATATCTCATGGCAGGATGGTAGGGACTTTTGTCAGTGGGAGGTGGGTATGTATGTATGGGCCTGTCTGACAGGATGTTGGCATTGTCAGTCATTTACAGTTGGCCTTGACTCAGGACATATATGAGTGTACATTGCTATTTATGACATAGCTGAGGGTAGTGTCATGGTTCTGTATGGACTCCTTCGCAGATAATCTTTCCATGACCTGGATTGGATAGTGTTTGCAGTGCACATTGTTAATTGATGATACTGATTTCGGGTTTTTTTTTCTTTGCTTTTCAACTTTCAATGAGCAACCTAAGTATCTGTAGTACATATTTGATTATGACAGGATTCCAATATATTATGTATGTGTCTGTTGTCATATCACTGTGTGCACAAGTCATGATTGGTGGATTGTGAGAGGTTCCTGGGTTAACACATGCAACTGCCTGATATGTGTGGCCCACTGCTGTACTCACACGTGGCCTAAGTGTGTGAGCATGCCCAGTTTGGCCTTTCAGTATGTTGTTGCCTGATATTTGCCTCATTTATTCGTGTGTGAGCATGCCCAGTGTGATCTTTCAGTATGTTGCTATGTGAAGTCCACTACATTTGTTGATGTGTGTGAACACGGCCAATATTAACATTTATACTATAAGTGTGTTGTAAATCGAGTTGTATTTTTAATGCAGGGCTCACCTTTGTGTCGTAACTCTACAGGGATTATGCTGTGCCTGCGGGGTTTCCAGGAGACACTTTGCATAGACTTAACATTTATTCCTACAGGCTGACCAGTGCAATACTGTCATGGTTTAGTGATTCAGTACTGTGACTATAGTGCACAGTATCCTGGGTTCGAGGACTGTCACTCTTTCATACTGGGCAGACCAGACTGCTTAAGGAACAGTAAAGCAAATATGACCATCTTTACCTGCTTTTGCTCAGCTATGCCCAACTTTGACCAAACTTGCACAACATTGCTCAGCGTTAACCAACATTGCTGAACGCTGCAAAATATTGCTCAACATTGCCCAAAGTTGTGCTACTTAGTGTGTGCAATTTTGTTTACATATACTAAATAGTGGTAAAAGCTGTTTAGCACTGCTTTATATTGCTTAACACATGGCAATCATGCCTCAGGTGGTGCTGCAGGGCTGCCTATGTCAGATGCACATATTAGACTCCCTATACATGTTTGAAAACAGGTAGTGTCAAGTTAGGCATCCGTTTTACTATATGTGCGAGTCAGAGAGAGGTATAATTTCCAGGGTTCCTACTGAGCCAGTGTATATGCTATGCGTTGCCTCTTTGCCAAGGCCAAAGCATACTGGGCACGCCTCCTTCTGCCTACTGGGGCAGGCTCAAGTTGTTCCTCCTCCGAGTCACGCTCTGCCTGTGATGGCCTCGAAAATGGTGGGGGGTTGTTTAGCCTGGCCCTATGCTGTTCCTGCTGCAGCTGTTTTCACAGGATCATATTATGTAGCATAGCACATGCCATGACTATTTGGGTACATGTAGTTGGTGAGTAATGTAAGGCTCCACCAGATGTGTCCAGGCACCGGAACCGTGACTTGAGCAGCCCAAACACATGCTCGATTACATTTCATGTTTGTGCGTGTGCCTCATTATGGCGTTCCTGTTCATGTATGTGTGCATTTCTGATGGGTGTCATCAGCCACGGCTTGAGTGCATATCTAGCATCCCCCACTAGGTGACCATGAGGGATGTCCCCATTGGCAAATGTCTGGTACAGCTGTGTCAGATGCCAGATATGGGAATCGTGGTAGCTTCCAGGCCAGCCAGCACAGACATTCATTATTATGCCCTGGGCATCACACACAACCTGGCAGTTGATGGAGGGGAAACCCTTGTGGTTATAGTAGACCCTACCGCGCTCACCAGCTGTTGCTTTGATGCATATGTGCGTGCAGTCTATTGCACCCACTACCTCAGGGTATTCCACTATTTGCTGGAAAAGACACATATTGCTGGCCAATACCTCACGGGAATTGGGGAAATATACATGATCACCGACATGTGCTGACATGGCATTCAGGAACTGGTGCAGTACCCTGAATGCTAATGCCTGTGAAATCTTCACCATATCACCAGTTGGTCTCTGGAAGGTACCTGTTGCTAGTATTCTTAGGCCAACACATACCTTGGTTTCCACTGGGATGGGTTCCCCTCTGTTCTGTGTGTGAGGCGTGGCCTGCACAGCTCAACAATTTGCTGCATGAGGTCTCTGTCAACTCTGTAGCGCTCCACTATCTCCAGCTCATGTAGCCCCTGGTAGGTTACCCTGGGCCTGTACACTCTTCTCCGTCTCCTCACTGTGGGTTGCTCAGCAGCATTTGCATTGTCACCACCCTCAGCATGTTGCATATGTCGCCTTATAACAGCAATGGCAGCCCCTAACATTTCTTTGTCTCAATGAAGCTTTTTCAGTTTTCACTTCTATTAGCTTACTGCAGTGTTGCAGTTTCTCTGAGAAAAACATAGTGGAAAGTTGTTTCAGAGTTTTAAGTGCTGGGCTGGGCCTGGCTAGTGTACTGCCTGTGCAATTGGATGATTCTTATTATTTTCACCTGCTAGCTCTGCTACTTCTCCTTGGTTAACTTCCTACTATTTGTTGTGTTTCCTTTTCCCTTTCTGTTTCCACAGGAGGCAGCGGCGTGCAAACAAGCGCAAATACATGCAAACAAGCTCACATGTGTGCACACATGCTTACATGGCCTAACACTTGCTGACTCCGGCTTAAACGTGCACACACAGGCGCAAATGCACTTAAGCAGGTTTCAACAACCTTACACTTGCTTACTCCGGCTTAAATGCGCGCACACAGGCGCACACGCACGCACACAGGCTTACTCGGTTTTACAGGCGTGCACACGTGTGCATACATGGTGCAGGCACTTCTACAAGAAACTTTAGTTTTGTCCACGGCATACACCTTCTATTTCTTGCCTTTAGCTGGGGTACCTGTTGACATGCCTCTTCCAGTGATGGGTAACTGACAGCAAACACATGCCACTCTGCTCCAATGAGCTTACATTCTTTCATACATACCCCCCTCATGATGTCACCTATCTTCTACTCTGATACTCCTTTTATCCTACGCTTACACTCCACGGACTTTGCTCATTTGCCATGTGAAATTGGGATTCACTATCCTTACCCTCATTTGCATAAAATTGCCTACTAATGCTTGGTTACATCTCTTAGACTGAGCTTCCCCCCTTAGCAACCTCTACTCAGTAGCCATGTTGTCTTCAGCCTGCCATTCACTTGCATGGCAGATGTATATTTATCATAAAATGCCTATTTTTGGCTTTTATTTTTTTATTTTTGGGTTTTTACAGCACAGCACATTTGCGCAATGCTGCGCTACGCTTAAACTTTGGAGATCGAGGTAAAAAAATGTTATTTTTTTTTTCCAATGGGTAGAATTGCCAGTGGCCATATATTTGGCCATTGGCATGCTTCCTCAACTGGATGCATCCTTTATTTGGAGCTGTCACGGCTCTGTTTTGCTATTTGCAAAACGGTACTCAGTTGACAACCGAGTACATTTCTGCACATAACACTACTCTTACTCGGACAGGTTAGGGTTTCCTGGATCGCAAATTTACCTCATTTGCATAACTTTCTGCAGCAAATAAGGTAATTTGCTTATCCTAGCCCTGTCCATGTAAGAGGAGTTTTAGGAGCTCTCTTGCACACCCCTGCCGGCTGTTCCTGGATCGCTCGGCAGACATGTTGGCTGCATGGAGTCTTACTCTACTTCTAGACTCCGTGCAAGCCTTCGTGAATCCGGCCCAGTATCTTTCAGACTTAACATTTTCATCTGAGGTTTTCTACAATCTATATGCAGATGACCTGAAATTGGGAAAACTGATAGATGTGTTACAGATAAGGCATGCCAATAAAATAACTTGACTAAATTGACCAGTTGGGCACAGGAGAATAATATGCTGATAAATACATTAAAAATTAAGCATATGAGATTTGCGAGATATAAACTGAAAGGTGAATATTTAATACAGCACACAGTGATTGAAACTGTAGACTCATTTAAGGACCTGAGTGCATGGGTAGATTCAGCTATGATTTTTCTAATCATGTCAACTAATTGGATAATGATAGGTATAAAACTATAGGTTGTATAAAAAGATTTATAATGACTAGGAAATCAAAAACAATGAAGTCATTGTTTGTTAGTTACATTGGACCCAAATGTGAGTATGGAATAACAATATGGAAACCCTATAAGAAAACAAGCACGAGTAAACTGGAAAGATTACAGCGGAAATATACCAAGTGCATCCATGGATGTGAAAATTTAAGTTATTATGAAAGACTAAAGTATCCGAACTTGTACAGTGTCTCTTATAGATAGCTAAGATATCTTATTCAGGTATATAGGGCATTAGAGACAGCTACCTCTGGGATGTTTGAGGTTATCAAAAAGTACTATAGAATAATCAGACAACATATGTAGAAGATCCTATAGGAATGAGAAGTGTACCAATTGGGTCTCTGACAGCATAGCCGATGCACGGAACAGACTACCTAATTACATTAAAGCAAGTACTAGTTTAGATATTTTTTAAGAGCAGCCCTGGACACTTATTATGGGAAAGAGTGTTTTGGTATATTGGCACGCTAGAAGGGTGTTAATGCCTGTGACTGAAATATTTGTATGCGTGTATACATGTAATGATAAATTATCTATTAAGCAGATCCTTTGAAAGCTTATTGACTACTAAATATGGCTTATAAGGACTACTTCTCAAAAATCTAAAATGTTACTACAAAATATAACCTGCACTTGACAACAGTGGCATCAAAAAAAAGGGGTATGTCATTTAGTTTTCCTGTGATGCTTCTTGTTTTTATTCCTGTGCTAAACCACTCCTTCAGATAGTCAGCTAATGCTTCCAATTTAAGCAAAGACTGAAAAATAAGATAAATTTGCAGTCTGCTCTCAATGGACCCACTCACTTTAAAGAAATGTACAATTACATAAATTTATTTACATACAAATCAAATAATACATTTTAATAGGTTTCACTACATCTCTCCTTAATTCAGTTTGCTACTGAGCAGACTGGTCAGTCACAAGCAACCCATCAAGAGTGCATGCAGTTGAAATACAGATGTCTTACTGAACAACCATTCTTGCTGCAAACTTCTTCCATCCCCAGTCAGCTACGGGATGAATATTCCTCAGGACAGCACAGCCTCCAAAGAAGAACAGAGTGGGAATCCACATGTGAGCAGGAAGAGGTTGAGGTAGTACAACTTTGGATCATATATTGTGTTATGTGCAGAACTCATAGCCTTAATCATCTACACTAACCATTGCCCTGACTGTTACCCATCTGCAATGGATATGGAAAAGCAACAAAGTGATTTTACACAGTTAAACATGCAACCTCACACATCCTAAATTTTCCCTACCCATGTAAGCATTGGGAATTGTACTTTCAGACAAAATTAAGTGCTGGTAGATATGTACAGAGTGCCCATGTTAGCATATAAGAGTATATTACTGTCAGTTTGAAAGGGCACTATACTCCCTAAGTTGTTATACTATATGACATGGCTGATCACTTGTGTATCCCTGGTGTGTTCTCTTCTGCTTTTCCTGGGCTAGCAGATATGCAGCATCTGTCTAGGTGCTCCTATTATCTACTGAAATCTTGCATACAAAGGGGATATACATACTGACTTATAGCGGGTCATGAAGGTATAGGTGTGTGTGTGTGTGTGTGTGTGTGTGTGTGTGTGTGTGTGTGTGTGTGTGTGTGTGTGTGTGTGTGTGTGTGTGTGTGTGTGTGTGTTTGTGTGTGGCATACTGGTGAGTCTTAGGAGTCTTGCATGGCCACTATGTGCATAGTTTTCCAGCCAAATGTGCATGTATGAAAAGATTATTTTTTATCTTGCCTGTATGGTCTTCTTCTTATATGCAAACACTTAGTGCATATACATGTGGCCATCTGACACACTCAATGAAAATTAAGAAGCTTTTATTTTTTAAGTTTCCTTCTTTGCAGATTGGCACACAGACAGTTGAGACTTTGCAAGTTAAACTACTTGATCAGTTTAGCAAGCCAAATCTGTAAGATGGCCACTTTAAACTCATTGACCAGTAGGGAGCCATTTATAGGTTCATAGGTAGGTAGGTAGGTACTAGGCTATTGGCCCTAGGGCCTATAAAAGCCTAGCCAAAAAGGTACCCTGGCATTTGCCACCCAAGAAAATTATTTCCTGTGCCCCTGTCGAGCAGAGCTACAGAAGTGATCCCCGGGGTGAATTTCCTATCTCCAATCCAATCATCAAGATTTTTCTTGAAGAGTGCTAATGAGGAGCTCTGTTTGACATAGATAGGTAGTCTGTTCCAGAGTATGGGAAGTCTCTGGGACAGGAATCTATCCCTCCAGCATGTTCTGTTTATTGTGGTGACAAGGTTTAGGTCCCTAGAGTGTGGAGATCAGAGCGATTGGGATTTCTTTAAGTGGAGCATACCCAACAGATCTGGGTTTGACATAGCTTTGTATGTTAGGCAGAGATTGCCTTTGAGTAGGTGATACGTGACAGAGTAAAGCTGGAGTGTTTTGAGACGGTCTGCATAGGGCATCTGTTTGAGGTCAGTAATCCTTTTTGTGAGGTATTTCTGCAGCCTTTCCAGTTGTTGTAGATGTCGTTTGAGGTACATACCAAAAGGGGAATTGTACTCTATAATGGGTCCAATGAGTGAAGAGTAGAGGGGAACAATTACCTCTTTTTTCCTGGATGAGGAAACTTTTGTGATGAGGTGTGCCATGTAGAAGGATTTCCTGACTACTGTGGCAATGTGATTATCAAAAGAGACACTACTGTCCACCTGTGTCCCAAGGTCACTTATCACACTTTCGGTGTTACGTAAACTACCACCTATGTGGCAGTACATGGGTACAGAGTTTTTAACAAAAGGGATGACAATGCACTTTTTGGCATTGAGCTTGAGGCCATGGCTTTGACACCAGGCATCTGTCTCAGTGGCGCCCTTTTGTAGGCTGTCCACATCATTAGGTATTTCGATTATGGCTCCTAGTTTGCAGTCATCTGCAAACTTCATTGGCCAAAGACCTTCTGTGTTAGCCTGTTCTTCTGAAAAGTAGATACAAAACAGGAGAGGATCCAGGACTGAACCCCGTGGTACTCCATTTGTCACTGGTCTGAAGTCAGATTTGGAGTCTGCTAATTTCACAGTGTGGGTTCTGTCAGTGAGCAAGTTGGCAACCCATCTTGTGACACAGGGATTTATGCCTAGTTTATTGAGTTTATCTATAATTCCAGAGTGTGAGATGGTATCAAAAGCCTTGGTGAGATCTAGATAGGCTGTGTGAACCACCTTACCCTCATCTATGGCTTTGGCGACCGCTTCAAAGACGTCTATCAGGTTTAGGAGACATGATCTGTCTTTTACAAACCTGAACTGGGTAGAGTCCAGAATTTGGAGATGTCATTATTTATAAGTTCCATGATGATACCTTCCATAGCCTTGCAGACCAGGCTCATCAGGCTAATGGGTCGGTAGATTCCGGGGTCCATGGTGGCTACCCCTTTGTGGAGTGGGATAACCGTCGCTGTCCACCAGTCAGTGGAAACAAAGCTTGAGGTGAGGCTATGACTGAACATTGTACTTAGGTGGGGTGCCAGTTCATTCTGTAGTTCATGTAGAACGCAGCCTGGATGTTGTCAAGTCCCATGGATGCAGTGTTCTTGGCTTTGGAGAGTGTGGTTTTTAACTGTGCAGCCATGATTACAGGAACTTTATATTCTTCCGGTATAGAGATTGGCCCTTTAGGGGGTGAGAGGGGGGGGGGGTAAAGTTAGCACTGAACCTATCTTCCATGATGTTGGCAATATCAGTTGGTTCTGTATATTTAGTGCCATTGTGCTGTAACTCAGAGCAAATCTGAGTGTTGCCATTGAGATTCTTGACCTAGCTATAGAATGCTTTGTGGTTGTCATTAGAATCAGTGGCAATTTTTTTTTCATAACTAGCTTTGGAGGATTTTATGAAGGATCTCAGCTATTTACTGAGGCTGACCAGGGAGTTCCTCCAATCATGGGATTTTACTCTTTTTTGCAACAGTTTCGTTCTTCTGTTGTAGAGTTTGTTTATGGCAGGGGACCACCAGATTGGCTTCCTTTTTTTTTGGAGGATAGCATCTTGGTTTTGTTAGGGATTGCATGATCCATGCACTCATGTAAGTGCTTATAAATTGCATTTGTGTAGGATTAAGCATTTGTACCTCTACTGTCCCTCTCCATGGGTGTCATGAAGTTTGCTACTTCTATCTTAAGAAGCGTGAAGTTGGCTTTGGAGAAATTCTTTGCAGTGGTTTCCCTAATGGGGGCTGGGGGGTGGGATGTGGATGTCTAGGGTAATTAGCTTTTGGTTGCATCTGACCAATGAGGAATTGACCTCTGGTGTGGGACACCAGTTGCCCATGATGGTAATGACCAGGTCTAAGATATTGATGCCCCTGGTGGTGGTGTGGAGAAGTTGATCAAAGGTGTAGGAATGTATGAATTCCAGAAAACGTTGAGCAAAAGAGTTGGTACATGAGTAGTTTTCCCAGTTAATGGTGGGGTAGTTGAAATCTCCCATTATTAGGGTGTTAGGTTGTACCCTAACATTTTCCAGTGTATCAAGAAATGAGGAATAGGAATCCTTGTGCATGGTGGGGGATCTGTAGCAAGCTACAATTTGGATTGCAGTCTTGCCCAGAGTTAGTTGCACTTGTTTAATCTTAGATGCATTATGCTGTGCAACTAGCCTGGAGGTGTGGATATCCTTAATGAATATGGACACGCCTCCACCTTTACTGTTTTGGTTCATGTTAGGTGGCCGAAAGGTGTGGTATGAATTATAGCCTGGTAATGCAGGGGTGCTCTCTAGAGCCTTCAACCAGGTTTCTGTCACTGCACAGATATCAATGTTGTCCATTTTAAGGAGTGCCTAGAGTGAGTGAGTGTATTTTGAGGTTTAGACTTTTAGCATTGAGTAGCATTACCCTCAGATTTTTCTTGCTTGTACCTGTTATGGTGGTGAGTTTGCCATTTGAACCTTGTCTAAAAAGGCACTATAGGGGTGGCAAGAGCCTTAGCCAGTATCCGGAATCCCAAGGGCGACAGGTGCAGGCCATCTCTGGCAAAGCATCATGGTCTGTCAATCATGTCATCCAAGGCAGACAGATACTGGCTCCCCTTAGAATGACACCAGTAGCTTAGCTGATTCCTGAAGTCAATCATTTTGTCCTTGTACTGTGGAATCATTCTGGGTGATGGTAGGATGCTACTCAGGGCTAGGGTCGTACTTGACTGGGCTACAAGATCGGACAACTCCTCTATGTCTCTTTTCATGTAGTCCAGGGAGGTATGTCTCAGGTCATTCACACCAACATGGATAATGACAGAGTCATATTTGTACTTGTTATGCGTTATGGGCTGTGGTTGAATGGCACACTGAGTTTGTGGGCTACGTGTCATTTGGGTTGTGTTGGGGGGTGGAGGTTTCTTGTGTTTCTGCTTTGGAGGTCCCTGTTGCTTGGGTAGACTTTTATTGAGAGCCTCCATGAATGTAGGTGTACGTTTTGTGTTTCTATGTGTGTGTTTTGGTGGTGGAGGTTTTGAGGGACTATGTGATGAGTGTGGTGTGGTGCAAGTCTTTACCCTCTCCTCTTGACTGTCTAGTCCAGTCTTGGGTGAAGAGAACTTTGCTTCCAGTTTGGCTATATAAGTGCATCTCTCACAGGCTGTAGTGTTGGGTGTTAGGAGGAGAGGGTTGTCTGTGTACATGAGGAAATTGCTGCATTGCCCCAAGATGGACAGATTCATCAGATAGCTAGGAGAAAACATCAGGAGCTGACCCTTAGACATGTCTGGATATGTGCTTATTTATTAAGTACTAAAACCTGTTTTCTCTAGATAAGTGAGGAAAGTTGGGTGCTGTAGTAATTTGTAGCTTATTTAGTGCTTACAATGAGTTCTGAACAAGTGCTGAGCTCAAAGAAACAGATTTGAGTGCTAAAACTAAAAATCTGGCTAGTTCTAAGGGAAAATTTGAAGAGCAGACTTTACAGTGCCAGGAATAGTTTAACCCTAGCTGAGCGGTGGGGGCTCAGATGCTTACAAACAGTCCTAGATACAGCAAATCTGTATCTGGACTAGACTACTTACAGGAAAGGCAGGAAACAAGCTTAGAATTTTTTTTTTTTGTAAAGTGGAAAGAGAGTAATAAAATAAAATGACATCTGACAAAGTATATGTAAATATACACTTGCCCTCCCCCTTCCTGTACATTTGTATGACTCAGCAGATGTCTGTATTACTATTCTTTGTCTTCTTTTGGCTGCTCCCGTTAGGGGTCACCACAGCAGATCAACTGTTTCCCTTTCTTCCTGTCCTCTGCATCTTGCTCTGTCACACCAACCACCTGCATGTCTTCTCTCACCATATCCATAAACCTTATCTTAGGCCTTCCTCTTTTCCTGTTACCTGGCAGCTTCATCCTTAGCATCTTTTTCCCAATATACTCTGCATCCCTCCACAGCACATGTCCAAACCAATTTAATCTTGCCTCTCTGGCTTTGTCTCCAAACCTTCCAACCTGGGCTGACCCTCTAATATACTTATTCCTAATCCTGTCCATCCTCGTCACACCCAGTGCAAATCTTAACATCTTCAACTCTGCCACATCAAGCTCTGACTCCTGCCTTTTTGTCGGGTCTATATTATATCCTCGAATGCTTAAAAAAGCAAATGCTGATTGATCGAACTTATTTTCGCAAAACTACAAAATATCGAAGCAGCAGAAACTCGAATTTTTTCCTACGGAAAGAATTTGGTTGTCTGTTTCTGTTGCTTCGGTATTTTCAGTGTTATGGTGGAAAGTTACAGGTCAGATTCAGGTAAGTGTGCGATTGTGTGGATGTGAGTGTTAGGGTGATTTAGGTGAGTTAGGGTTAGGGCTCGGGTTAGGTGTGTGTACGATTGAGTGGACATGAGGGTTAGGGCAGATTTAAGTGAGTTAGGGTTAGGGAGCGGGTGAGGTGAGTGTGCGATAGTGACAGACCTTAGGGTTAGGGTTTGGGTTAAGGTAAGTGGTTAGTTAGTGGTGTGTGCATAGCTTAGTGTAGGGTAAGGTATCAGATTTTAGGTGTATGTGTGTGGATTTCTGTTTGTTTGGTGTACTTGTGTTGTGTGTATGTGTTTTGAATCAGAGATTTCTTTCCCTGGGAAAAAAATCGCTGATCTGACAGTTCGAGATTGTAAGCTTTCGCTTAAATTACGTTGATCAATCAGCGTTCACTTTTTTAAGCATTCGATGATATAATATAGACCCTGCTTATCAATGCCAGTGTCTCCAACCCATATAACATAGCTGGTCTCACTACCCTCTTGTAGACCTTCCCTTTCACTCTTACTGGTACTCATCTGTCACAAATCACTCCTGACACTCTTCTCCACCCACTCCATCCTGCCTGTGCTCTCTTCTTCACCTCTCTTCCACACTCACCATTACTCTGAACTGTTGATCCCAAGTACTTAAACTCATTCACCTTCACCACCTCTACTCCCTGCATCCTCACCATTCCTCTATCCTCCCTCTCATTCACACACATATATTCTGTCTTAGTCCTGCTGACCTTCATTCCTCTTCTCTGTAGAGCATATCTCCACCTCTCCAGGGTCCCCTCCACCTGTTCCCTACTCTCACTACAGATCACAATGTCATCTGCAAGCATCATTACTATTATAAAGTTATTTACTATTTGAAAACTGAATTATTGACTAAGGCCATATCTGTAGTAGAACTTATGTATACACTAAGTCTAAAGAAAGACTTACTTATACTCACAAAAATAAACAGAGATGTTTAATGAAACTAATATTGGACTGTATTATAAACTGATTTTAAGTACCCTTACCAACAAATACTTTAGAAATAAGTGAATCAGTTATTTAGCCATTTGAGGAAAAGTAAACTTTACATGTTCTTACTGGTTCACATTTTTTAGTTGTACATTTTGAGATTCTGAGGCTGTCTTCTTCCATTCTTTTAAATGGCTCTGTTGATTAGCAGTATAGACAGTTTTTCAAACCATGCTTAGTTAACCTTATTCATTTTATTAATTAATGAATTAATTTATTTATTTGTTTGTTTGTTTATTTATTTATTTATTTATTTATTTATTTATTTATTTATTTATTCTGGTGAACAGCTCCAACATTTCTCATGCTTTTAACTTGTACCTGCCCTGTTGACAGGTACTTTCATAGTCTGTAGATTTTTACCTGACTGAAAGCTGCTTTTTTATGTATTCCCGAGTAAAAACTGTTCTGTAGATGGAATACTCAAAACTGTAAGATCTAAAGGAGGTGTATTGCAGCATCCTTCTCTGTTTTGTTTGTAGGCAATGGTTTGTCATTTTGGCTAAATAAAAGGCAATTACTGCTTGGCTCATCGGTACTTTTGTGAATTACTCCTTGTCATCACCCTTTCCCCTCCTTTTCTCGGAAAGTTGTTATTCAGCTAATAATGATATTCACTGTGTTCTTCTCTGCAGTCTTTCAGTAGATGCCACTATTTTATGTTCTGACCTTGACACAGTTCTGATGCTATTTCCAATAAATAATTATAGATAGATAGATCTACTAGTTTTACTTCTATCCCCATTTGTAGAGTTTATCAATACTTTTCTACTGTGTGTCCTGTGCTATACACATCACAGCAGCCAGCTATACATTTCATTATGTTTTTTTTTCCATAAATGAACACTTGCATAGTTGGTCACTAGCCAGCAACTTATTCTAGTCGGAGACATTCGCAAAAAAATTCCCAACTAGCTTGCTTGCATTCCTGGGATTTATCTTCACTCTGTAAACCACTGTGCAGCAAGGACATGGATATTTATGGTAGATGGATTACCTCAGGTATTATCATTTTAAGCACATTTCTTACTTTTTTTGTCAGGAATGCCATCTGCTAATTCAATCACTCTTACATTTATTATCCTGAAGATTTTTTTTTCTCCAAATCAGCAGTATTTGAGTTACAAGGATACAGGATTCCCATCAGGCTGAGTTTCTTTCTGTTTCAAGATAAACTTTTTATTAGTAGTTCAACTGCAGTTAGTGTCTCCTGGTGTTACACAGTAGTCCTGTCATAAGCCACCAGCTCATTTACCACCAGCAAAAGTAACTCAACTTAACAATACCATCTCGACTTCTCAGAAGGCTTCTTGGAACATTTTTTTAGTAACACAGTATTCATATCTTTAGCCATGGTTCTTAGAGTAGAAATCCTATTAACTAGAAAGTAAAATCCTCTAAAACTTCTCCTGTCACCTCTAAGATTAAATTGTCAACAACATTCTGAGCAGACCACCCCCCAATTTATGTGCAAGCTAACAAAATGGAACATGATATGATGTTCTTCCTTCACATACATACCCAGTATAAATAAACAAATTACTAAACAAAGCAAAATTAAGGCATCTATAAGCAATTACAGTTATTGCACCAACATATAATTACCCAAAATTGGAATCAACAATACGGCATACAGTTGGCATTAGCCATACCATGAAAAGTATGCTTTTTTATAAGTCAAACTATGATTTAACATGGTGGTATATGCATTGCAAAAATAACCTACACATATTTTGATGCATTACAAGCAAGTCAAAATCATAAATCATTCCTACATTAACTTCTGCTTTGGTAAAGTACAATGCATAACCAAATATCACTCATGCACTTAATTCATGCAGACAAAAATAAAGCATTTAATATAAGGTTAGCTGTATGCAAGCATCTTTATAAATATCACTGTGAATAATTTTGACTAGCTGAGATGGTCAAGCATTGTTTGACATTATCATTTCCAAAATCAAACACACCAGTGGGTTGCAAGTTTATTGTTACAGTTTTGAGAGGCACCTTTGAAGAACTAAGGGAGTCTGGACCTTAGAAGAGTTAACAGAGTGGGGGAACCACAACTGATTTAATAGACTCACCAGTTCCTCAGCAGAATTAAACAAACCAGCCCACTATACCCACCCTCTACCTATACATACAAAATTAATAGAATTAGGAGTACAACTGCATTATCACTTTTAGAGAGCCCCCAGCAGTATTAAAGCACATGCAGTGATTTCAACAAGATTAATAAAATCTTTAAGTCCAAAAGAAATAACAAACTCAAAATGCACTTACTGGATTAACAAACTCATGGTATTTATATGACAAACTAAAACAAGGATTACCAAGCAGAATAACAGAGTTAAGAGATCCCAAGTAAATAGCTCAGGGAACTAACATCAGGAAGAAATCTGTCAAGAGGACGCAGCAGGATGTAAAGAATCAGGACTTCTAATAATATAATGGGTGCCATGACCACCCAGCTAGATTTGTAGAATCCTTGTGGCCCTCATCAAATTAACATAGTCATAGGATTTCCTCCTGCCTTAACTCCTTAATGCCTGTATTGTTAGCTGCTTTGGCTGCTTTGTTCAATTCAGGTCAATAGTGCTTGAAAGGCAGGCCGTACACAGTGATTTTTTTCAGTGTAACCTAGTAGAGGGATTAAGGCTGCAGTATTTAGTATCAGTACCTTAAATAAGCCTATTAAAAGTGAGAAAATTATTCAGGATGAAAAAAGATATACAAGCATTTGTTTTTCTTCTTTAGTTGAAAAGATTTTGGTACATTTATGAGTATAGAAACAAATTAGTCAAGTGATGGCAGGGGCCATAAGAGGCCCAGCCATATATGCTTTTAAGGAGACCCATTTAAAAGTTCTTGCCACTTGTTTTGAGTGCTTTATTTTACAAATCTCACATATCAAGCAGGGCCTTACATGATAACCCTACTGTAAAACTGTGTCGGCCTAGCCATTTATCGAGAAAAGTCTTAAAGGCAGCCAAAATAGTACTTTGCTTGATCTCTAGTGGTATCTTATTCGAACTGAGTTAGAAGACCTATACAACCAATGAGTAAAGCTTATTTGTGTGTGCAGCTTTTGGACTCTAGTACTACTGTGTGTAGAACCACTACTTTTGCTAACAATTAGGAGATCAAATAACAGAGTCTTTCATGGCTTAAAAAGTGAGAGACAGGTCACCTCAAAGCAGATGGTAGGTTATGGAGAATAAGGGGAACTGTGATACTCTGTTGGGATAGTTGATGGTTTATATAGTAGAAACATGCAAACTCAATGAAACAGCTTTACCTACATAAGCACCTAGGTTTTGTATGATCATATGTGTTTGAAAATGAGCTCCAGTTATAACATATAACGTGGAAGCAGCTTTTTTTTTTTTTTTTTTTTTTTTTTTTGTTTGCAACTGTTACTATGCTGCAATCTTTTGCATTATGCTAGAGGCCATTTTTAGTACACCAGGTATGTGCATATTTCAGCCCATTCTGAAGCAGTGGAGGTGTGGATAGCAATGCCCAGCTTGTAGTCATCAGCAGTCTTGGACACCCAGACTTCATTGGTATTGACTTAGATGTCTGCAAATTAAATGACAAGTAAGAGAGGGCTCAATACTGCCTCCTAGAGTATTGCACTAGTTACAATTTAATGTTCAGAGAGGGTACCAGCAACTTTCACTACTTTAGATCATAGCATCATAGGATCATAGGAAGTTATTAGGCTATTGGCCCTGAGGCCCTATTAAGCCTAGCCAAGAGTTTAGCACATGGTTAGACAAGTTAGCACCCAAAGCTCCTGTTCAACAGGGACACAGGTGGAATCCCAGGGATGTATTTTCTATTTCCCTTCCAGTTATCATTGTTGTGTTTAATAAGGGATAATGAGGTACTCTACTTGATGTGGAGAGGGAGTCTATTCCACAGATAGGGGAGTCCCTGGGATACAAATATGTCCCGCCAGTATGTCCTATTGATGTCACAGACGAGGTTGAGGTTGCGTGTGTGGGTTACTCGAGTGGAGCTTAACTTGAGAATATGCAGCAGTCCCATCAAGAGAGGGTCTGAGATTGCTTTGTATGCCAGACAGAGGTCACCTCTGTGGAGTCTGTAGGAAACTGAGTAGAGGGACAGGGATTTTAGCCTATCTGTTTAAGGTAGGTGTTTGAGGCCTTGGGTTCTCCTGGTGAGGAACCTCTGTGGTCTCTCCAGCTGCTGCATGTGTTTTGTGAGGTACACGTCAAAGGGGGAATTGTACTCAATAATTGGCCTTATAAGGGAAGAATACAGGGATGTTATGACCTCCTTGTCCCTAGCTGAGATACTCTTACTTATGAGGTGGGCCATGTAGAAAGCTTTTCATACAATGGAAGCAACGTTGTGGTCAAAAGTCATGTTGCTATCAACTTGGGTGCCCAAACCCCTCACAACTAATTGCATGCTTAGGACATTGTTTGTAATTTGATAATATGTGAGGACATCACTCTCCCCAAAAGTGGATGATGATGATGCACTTTTTGGCATTCAGCTTGAGGCCATGTCTCTGGCACCAGTCATTTGTTTGGGTGAGACTCTCTTGCAGGACATCCACATCACTTGCAGAATTGATGTTCACACCCAACTTGCAGTCATTTGCAATCTTGGTCAGCCATAGCCCACTAGTTTTGGCCTGCACCTCAGAGACATATATCCTGAATAATAGAGGCCCCAAGACCTATCCCTGTGGTATGCCACTCATTATGGGTCTGCTGCTTGAAGTGGTTTCCCCTATATTGATTAGGTGGGTTCTATCAGTGAGCCAGTTTGCTACCCATCTGGTAACATATGGATTGATGCCTAGTTGGGAGAGTTTATCTATTATGCCTGAGGGGGAAATATTGTCATAGGCTTTGGCCAGGTCAGGGTAGGTGGTGTGCACCATCTTCCCCTCATCCATGACTTTGGTGACTGTCTCAAAGAAGTCAACCAGATTTAACAGACATGACCTTCTCTTGACAAAGCCAAACTGTGTGAGTTTGAGTGTTTGGAGGTTGCCAATTTCCCTGTTAATGAGATCCATGATAATCTATTCCATGGCCTTCCAAATTAGGCTAGTTAGGCTGATGGGGTCTATAATTTCCCAGATTAGTGGATACTCCACCTTTGTGTAAAGGTATGACAGTGGCTGTCCTCCACTTGGCTGGGACAAAGGAAGTTCTCAGGCTTTGGTTGAATAGGGTGCATAAGAGTGCTGCAAGTTCATACCTAAGTTCATATAGGATGCGGCCTGGGATGTTATCTTGTCCCATGGAGGCTGTATTTTTTGCCTTTGAAAAGGCAGTGATGACCTGTTCCCTAGAGATAATGGGGGGGGCAGGTACTGGGGATGTACTGTTTTACTGATGGGGGGAACAGAGGGGTGAGGTTTTAGCTGAATCTGTCAGCCAGTAGGTTGACTATATCTGCAGCATTTGTGTATGTGGTGTCCTTAACCAACAGTCCTGAACAGATCTGGGTGCTTCCTTTGAGATTGCAGACATATGTGCAGAAGGCCTTATGATTGTCTCTAGTAGATGTGGCCAATTTGGACTCAAAGTTGGCTTTAGAGGATTTCACTAGTGCTCTTATTTGCTTGTTCAGGCTAAGGAGAGATTGCTTTCGATTGGGCATTTGCTCCTTCTTGGTCCTGAACAGCAAATTTTTCCTTTTATTATATAGTTTATTGCAGATGTCCACCAGACATGTTTACTCTTCTGTAATCTGTTTAATAGCCAGATTACAGTGAAGCTTACAACTTTGTTTGCATTACATTTGTCTAACCTTTCAGTAATGCCATCACAGACGACAGTGTTGAAATCCTTGGCAAGATCAAAATAAGTTATGTACGCAGAGTGACCACTGTCTGCAGCCTCTGAAACCTTTCTGAAGAAGTTTACTAGGTTCAGAAGGCAGGAGATGCCCTTCACAAAACCAAACTGAAAGGGGCTTACATCAGTTAAGTTGTGCATGTCTGCATAACTGAGTTCTGCTACGATACATTCCATGGTTTTGAATGTAAGGCTGATGGGTCTATAATTCCCTACAAAGGTGCCCCACTTGTGAATAGGAACCAGAATGAAGGTTTGTAAACCCTGTGGGTAGGCTGAGTCAGAACAATGAAGTAGAAACTCAGATAATGTCCCCTTGGCAGTAAAGAGAATGTAGCTTGGTATGCTATGTAGTCCCATAGAAAAATTGATTTTAGCCTTTGACAGGGATTTTAAGACTTGTTACAAGGTGATATCAAGGGAAACCAAATGGTCAGGGATAGCAGATGCAGCAACGTGGGTAGGTCAAGTAAAGTAAGAACTAAATATTTCTGCTAATATATTGGCTTTATCCTTGGGATTGGAATGTGTGAGATGACTGTGCATAAACTCAGTATATTCACGACTATTATTCCTTAATTTCCCTGACATAACTGAAGAAAGATTTGTTGTTTCCTGTAATGACTATAAGTTTGTATTTTGCTTTACATTTTCTAATAGTACTCTAAAGTTATTTTCCGGCTTGCTTCACTGTGGTCTTGAGAAAGGGGACTGGAAACTTACATGTTGTTTATGATGACTATGGTGACTTTTTTTTCTCAATCACAGCTCAAGGCAATTGTAACTTAGCCTGCATCCAGTCAGGAATATCACACTTTATTAACTAATGGCTGGTGAGCATTAATAAGTTAATGGAACCAGGGCAGAGACGTAGAGGAAGACGTGAATTTTAGTGTAAAGTATGTTCCTCCCATGAAGATTAAATGAGTCAGTGGTCCCCCATCAGGGTTAACAGAGTCAAAGACACATAGCAAATGTGAAGAACTTATGAAGTTTGCTTCTTGACAATTATGCACAATATTAAATGTGCATTTTAGGCTGGCAATTTGAATTTATTGTGTAGCAATGACTGGTTGATAACTGTGATTTCTATGCAAAGCATATGTGCTGCTTAAATGTATTCCCCGAATGGGTAGAAAAGATATGCCCCATACAATGTGCATATGTTGTACAAAAAGGTTCATGGGAGGTTGTCTATCTAGTGTCTTTACTATTATTTTAGGGCTATGCCTGCATATACTTTTCATTAATATGGGAGTTTCATGCAGTTTATGGCAGTAATAATGAGCAGCATTGCTTCAAGTCAGCCTACTTTAACCTTGGCTTCTGTAAATGTGGGAGAATGGTAAGAAAAAATAGTTATGTACTTTGATGGTAACTCTTTTAAGATAGCATTGAGTATGCCTTGAAGTAGCATCTACTTTTTTAAAATGACATTGTATGGACACAATTGATATTTTGTGCTTAAAATGATATTTTCTATGTTGATTACATCAATCATCTGAATAGTGTGTCAGTTATAGTTGGAAATATGTGCATCCCCATTATGTTTCTTCTAAAAATGGTACCTTGGCAGATGGAATATGAAGAGCTGTTTGTTGAGTCAAGAAGAATGCATGTGTTGGATCGGTCTGTGTATCCCTGTGTTGTATTTGTATGTGTTTGTAAATGGGTAATAATTCTGTATGGTTGCTAGGTATTCTTTGAGCTCATATGTGTGGTGGATGCAGTTTGGAGCTGAGACTGTGTGTGAAAGACCAGTCTCAATGCTAGGACTTTGAGTTAAAATGGACAATTAAAAAAATGTTTTGGCTAATTGGGAGGAAATATACTCAATTTTGTATTTTCTCTGGTATGTTTGCAAACCTGTGGAGGTGGACAGAAAGGGAAGGGAACATGACTGTAAGATATAGAGTGAAAATACTGGATTTCCTATATACACTTGAGTTGGACTGCTTAGTAGATGTTTATAAATTTTAAGGCAAAGAATCTTATATAACAGAAAAACAAGATGTATAAGAAATATGCTTGATATTTTTCATATACAGTCCATTCATATTAATAAATATTTTCTGTATCGTTCATACCTGTTACCAAAACATAAATTCTACCAAAAAAAAAAAAAACTCATAAAAGCAAATGCAGAAAGGGACTGTATTAATAAAGTACTTAAGTACTTATCTCTAGTATTATTAGATAACTATGTATTATTTCTACATGGAAAATTATACTAAAACAAACAGATTTACGAGAAATATAATTTTCTTCAAAAATGTCTTTGATTTAAAAAAAACCAGAACATACACTAAATTTACATATGGATGACGAAGAGCGAATGTACGAACTTGAGACTTGTTTCTCTATTTTTTTATTTCTATGTGAAGTTAAAAAAATAGCTATAATGTATGCAAATAACTAAAATTAATAATGTTGAGGACATGCTAACTCTAGCTCTGTGTCAATTTATGTTTCGACAGAAGAGACGTCATTGGATTTAGGGAAGGGCAAAACCTACTTCTACTGCTAACATAATTGGTCAGCTTTTCCTCTCTCTTATTTTAGCTACAGTGTTTAGTCATTTTGAGAAAATAATATGGCTGAATCATTAATGACTTCAGTTTTGTGAAAGTCTTCTGAAGGTCATGGAGTTTATGTTTCTTACACTGTCTGCCTCATTTTGCAAATATGTTCTTCCCCACTGTGGCTAATTTCTAACATATTCCGTCAGAGGCAATAGAACAATTCATCTTTCCTTTTGTTTTTAATTAAGCCAATCTGATAGCAGAAATCAAGGGTAATTACCAGGACAGGCTGCTTAGTTATTTCTAGTAGTGGGAAGAAGAATACACAATCACAATGATTCTTTGCTCAATCTAATTTCTCCACTCCACTGTTTCAAAAAAAAAAAAAGGCTGGACTAGATTTATCATACACTCTGCTTAACCTTTTCTTGAAAACATCTGTTGGAATCAAATGGAAGTAATAAAGAAAGCTGAAGCATCTAACAATGGCATAGTTCTATAGTAATCTTCCTGTGTTTTACATTGAATAGACATTGATATTTTGTGAGACCTAACTGCTTGCAACCAAAGTCCTGCTGTGTTTGTTTTCCAGCCCAGAAATTAATGTATGCATTCCTAGATACACATTCCTTTAAAATATCACAGTCTGGGTGCATGAATGAATTGCAACATTTTTCTGCAATACTGCATACTGATAAAATGCAGATTAAGCAGTGTTTTCATCTGTTACAATGTATGATGCAGGACTGGCTGATCTAATGCTGGCTCCATGCTGATAGCAAAAATATTACTGAGAAATGAAGTTGGAATAATCACTGAAACCTGGTTCAGTGATTGACTTTTACCAATTACAATTCTAGATGAAGGGATCCATAATGTCAAAAATAACAGATTGGGTAGAGATGTATTAATCATAAATACTAAAGTTTGCTATAATCTAAATCAAAATAAAATAAACAGCAGAAATAGTTGTTGTGAGCAAAACAGGACATGTTTTGAGTTTAATTATAGTTAGTTTCTACACAGGTTCGTAGGTTCACATTTAAGTACTAGGCTATCTGCCCTTGCTGGCCATTTTATGCCTAGCCAGTTCCCTTTTTGGTGCTTGAATTAACCTATCCCATTTGGTGCTAGACTGGCCTTACCTATCCTATGGTAGATAATTATATACTTCCTATACTAAAAATAACTGGGATTTTGTTCCTCCTCTCTGCATGTACTCTGTTACTATTTTCACTACTTCTAGTAAAGTTGGTTTAGACTTTGATTTCCATTTTCTAGCAATTGCTGTTTTTGCAGCCACCATAATTAGATTTAGCAAGGCCTTACTATGTCTAGACAATTACGAGTTTGTATCATAGCTCAAAAATAATTTCCTTAGTCACTCCAACTTGCTCACCCAATATCTCCGACATAGCAGTCTGCAGGGAATCTTTAAAGTCTACCAACTTATTACAATCCCAGAAAATATGTTCCCAGTTATCTCTTTTTGTCCCATCACACCTCCAACATTTGTTGTCTACCTGAGGAAAACTTGTTTGAAGTCTGCTTGGGGTATAAAAATGTCTATGTAAGCTCTTCCAGGATACTATCCGAAATCTCCTAGATTTTGTTGCATATTTGTGTGACACACATATATCCCCCATTGTTTCTTTGTGAATTGCTTATCTAATCTCTCTTCCCAATCCTACATAACCTCCTCTGATTGATTCTTAAAGTTATCATGCAATATTTTATATGCTCTACAAATTATTCCTTGGCAACTTCTGTCTTAGATTCAACTAAAAACGCTACCAGTGCTGGTATTTCATTTAGGACCCCCCTATTTTTTTCTCTTTTCCCATACTCCGATATCAGTCCTTACTAGGGAAGGCAATCTTTAGCCTGCAGTCCAAATAAGTTCTTGGCATCTTCCCATTCTATTACCTTTCCATCTCTAGTTATTTTTCTCACTACCTTGGTTCCTTTGCCAGTTTTCTCCAATACATTCCCGCCCCCCTCTTATCTATTGTCTGTATCCCTAATTACAGTCATCCCTATTGGAAGAATTTCCTTTCTCCATTCCCATGTTGGCTTAGATCTTAGAAGACCTTCTGCTACTTTATGAATATAATATTCTGTATGATTATTGTTGTTCTCCTTAAAGGTCTGCATCTATAATCCCAGTTTCTCCCTGTTACTTGAGCTTCCACCCTGTTTCATCATTATCTATTTCCATTTTGAATTAAGGAGACATTCGGTTTAAAAGAAGGCAGGATTTGAATGAGCTATGCAATGGCTGACTAACAATGAATTGTTATGTGAAAAGTGATGTATAATGTTTGCGGCTGCAGTTGTGTTGCACAGTTTGGTATATATAATGTTTGCAACTGAGATTGTGTCGCTGTGGTATATTGTCATTTATATAAATGTAACATGGCCTATGTCATACATGATAATGTAATAAAGATGTTTCTTGTTTAAAAAATAAAAAACACAAAGAATAACTGAGATCATACCATAGACAATTTGAGGGGATCCATGCATGGAATAAAGCATTTAAAAGCTGCCTCTGTCCATTAGTAGGATAGTGGCAGTCAGTTCTGTAGTAAATATTCTGTTTCTCATTCATAGATCCAAGTTGTACTTGATTATGGACAGGATTGAGCATCATTTTTCATGGATGGGGAGTCATTCCAGACTAGTATTATCCTCTGCAAGATATATCTGTCCTTCCAAACTGTTCTTTTGATGTTGCAGGAGAGGTTTGGATCCCAAAAATAACTACTTCTGATGCCAATTGACTTGCTGTTGTGCAGTAAATCCATCAGCATTGGATCAGAGGATGCCTTGTATGGTAAACACGGGTCACCTCTCAGCTGCATGTAGGATACTGAGAATAGTGGCAGAGTTTTGAGTATATCCCAGTAGGACATATTGCTTAAGCCTTGTATCCTTTTAGTAAGGTATTACTGTAGACATTCCAGTTGTTGCATATGTCAGGGCAGATACCTGCCAAAGGGGGGCATTATACTCAATAACTGACCAAATGAGGGCTGAGTAAAGTTGAACAATGATATCCTTAGATCTTTATTTATAAGCTGTGCAATATAGAAGGATTATCTTATGACAGTGGACACATCTTGGACAAAAGTTAGGTCACTGTTCACGTAAGTTCCCAAATCACAAACAACTGGATCACCTCTTAAGGCCGCATTGTGAATGCAGATGACATCTGTCCTTAATCTTTATGACAGAGATTTCCATATGTGCTAAACAGAGTCTGTGCATATTAGGTATGGATTTATATGCCCCAGATACAGGTTGGAACACCCACACTTCAAAAGGTAGTGATGAGTCTATTGTATCAGAAGCAATAGATGTAATTTTTAAAACAAAGATAGGAAATGCACTATATATATTTATCTCTAAGCCTGCTGAGAATTAAAGCCTTTCTCCCCTGTTGATAACTCATACAACCTCTATGATTTTGGTAGACTGTATATGAAAAAGGAATAACTAATAATTACAATGCCAGAAAATATGTTCATGATTAAGTTTCTATTAAAAATAAACCAAATTACCAACTTTGGATCTGTGAGATAATACATGTGGGACATCAGGATAATCAAAGATGCTATTATAATTCAGAAATAATTAGTTAAACAGTATGTCCATGTAAATTGAACCCACACCACTCCAGATCAAATTGATCCCCTTGATGGAACACAATTTTGACTATATTTTTAAAGATGGAAGAAAAAATCATTACGAAGAACAATCTGTCAGACAGGAATATAGTGAGGTATAAAGCAAACTGTCAGAAGATAGAAAAGTAGAAAAGAAAGTAGAAGATATGAATTCAAACTGGCTAGTTTCTTCAATGATAGTGGAAAGTCACTTTTCAAACATGCTCCATATATTACCCAGAAGAGCAAGGTTTTATATATATATATATATATATATATATATATATATATAATGTGTGTGTGTATATATATATATATATATATATATATATATATATATATATATATATATATATATATATATATATATATATATATATATACTATATTATTAAAAATTATATATGATATATATATATATATATAGATACTATATTATTAAAAATTATACATTATATATATATATATATATATATATATATATATATATATATACATATATATATATATATATATATATATATATATACACATACATGTATATATATATATATATATATATATTTATATATTTATTTATATATCGACATAGGTCTGTAATGCCCTTTGATTGATTTATTTCATTTTGTTTCTTAATAAAGCCGTTTTTTAGTTCTTTTGGTTGGTTTGGCCTTCTTTGTTCGTGGAGTTCATTTTATATATATATATATATATATATATATATATATATATATATATATATATATATATGTGTGTGTGTGTGTGTGTGTGTGTGTGTTTATTTATAATTAAAGATAGCTTAAAAATATATAAAGTATATAAGATATATATATATATATATATATATATATATATATATAAAGTAGATATAAGACCAGCTAATTCTGAGACCAAAAACTTCAGAAAAGAGACATAAAAACCATCGTGTCTTGACACTGTGCTTTCGCCAATGGGGCTTCATCAGACCTACCTTTGAAAAATGGAACAAGTCCAGTATACCAACACTAAATTGAGGCCTAACCACACTGAGTCATAAATATAATGACTGTATGATGCTAGTATGAGGAAGACATTATGAAGATTATTAATCTGAGCATAACAAAACATTATTACAAAAACAAGCTAAATTCTTGAGCTTTTCTTTCAGGGGGTCAGTAGTAGGCTTGGTTGTTAATTCTTCTTAGGTTTAAAATGCTTTTTATGGAGATATGGGTGTTAAGTTCAGGAGGCCGATTAGCCAGTAGGCATCTTTGCCATTCAAGTTTGTGCTTCTCAAGGATGTCATTGATGGGGCCCTAAAGTTCCTTTATCTCATTCATATTCAGGATATGAAATTAGAACTTGTTGTGTCCTTTTTCTAGGTTATGCTTAGCAAGGGCACTGTTAATGCTGTATTTTAGCTCATGCAGATGTTGTGCCATCCTGGTCTTACGTTTAAGTATCTTACAGATGTAAAATGCATTATAGTTGTTACAGCTTGCCCTAAAAACAACACATTTGCTCTGACAACAACCCCAGAATTTGCTGATAAAAGTCTTACCTGTGTCTGGGCAAGTAAATCTACCCATGCTGCTTAGGAGCTTGCATCCTCGACACAAGCAACCTGATAAGGAAAATTAATGATCTAAGAGTTGACAAGGAGGCAATTTTGGTGACTATAGATGTCGAGGCACTTTATACAGTACTGCCCCATAATTACTGTATAGAGGCTGTTACAGAGGTTCTACTTGGATATTTTGTTTTACAGTAGGTACTTGGATGATATTTTTATTTTATGGAAGGGTACCAAAGAAAGTATTGCTGGTTTTATTGAATACCTAAAGAGCACCACTCATTTGAAATTTACTTATGCATGTAAGGAGAAAGAAATCCATTATTTGGATACCACTATTATCAAGGATGTATGTTGTTTCAGATGTAAAGTGTATAGAAAGAAAACTTTTTGTAATTCTTATCTCCATTTTCAAAGTCACCTCCCACTACACCAGAAAAAAAGTATTGTTAAGGGACAGATGATTAGAATTTCTAGAATGACTTCCCATTTTGAGGATGTCATTAAAGAATTCAACGACCTTAAGAATATGTTTTTGGAGAGAGATTATCCATTGGAATTTGTGGAGGGTATTTTACAAGAGATTGTGAGAGAGTGGGGTTCGAAATATCAACCTTTGTTAGGTAGAGATCTTTCTAAAACAAAAAGAAATGAAAAAACAGAGAGTTCTTCCTACAATTTCTCCCAGGCATGTGTTTTGCAATACAGTTCACATTATAATGACATAAGGAACATCCTTTGCAAGAATTGGAATATTTTTAGGGGTGACCTTAATATTTTACAAGCAGTTGGAGAAAAACCTATTTTTTGTACTAAAGTGGGTCGCAACTTGAAACTTACTTTGGAGGGTAACACGAACAACAGCAGTGCAAAATCAAATTAATTTACTAAAGCCTGTGGTTGTTGTACACAGTGTAGATTTATATTGTCAGTTGTTAGTTTGAAACAAACCAGGACACAGTGTTTTTTTTTAAAAGGGTAATTGTCACACTAGTAAAATAGTATATTTGGCTAAGTGTAATTCCTGCCCGGGGTTTTATGTTGGAAAAACTGAGAGGGCTCTCATGTCCAGGATATATGAACATTTATATGATATTAAGAATTCAAAAGAAACTAATGCCTTATTCAGGCATAGTAAAATATGTACTATTTTTTCTGGATTCAAGTTTGGGATATTGGATATAATAGAAATAAATCCCAGAGGTGGTAATTGGAAAAACACTTTAAAGAAAAGTGAATTGATGTGGCAGCTTTGTTTGGCAGCTAATTTATGTCCAGGATTAAATGATTTTATATCTATTTTGCCTGTTTTAAAAGAAATAGCAGAAAGGGTTTGATTTTAAAATGTGACTTTCTCATAGAAATGTTTTTATTGGATTGTTTAGTTTTGTAGCGTATACCTTTTATGATATTCATTTATTCAATGAATTTTTGTTTGATTGGTGGGATTTAGCCTATCCTGTGTTACTGTAACATATTTAAACAAGACTGTTTGTATATTGTTCTGATGAAGTCAATTTTACTTTGATGAAAGCGCTTAACCTGGACATAACTTTTGTGTCTACTAGTCCTGCTGGAGAACTTGTTTGTTTTTAGTTTATTTTCACCAGTTCGCTACATTTTTTTGGTTAAGGATCTAAGAGTTGACAAGAAGGCAATTTTGGTGACTATAGATGTCGAGGCACTTTATACAGTACTGCCCCATAAATACTGTATAGAGGCTGTTACAGAAGCACTCCTGTCATCAAGACGTGATAGCAGACACGAGAGAGAACTAGTAAGCAGACTCCTCAGAATACTACTCTGCAACAACTTCTTCCAGTTTAATGGCCACTACTATTGGCATAAGAAAGGGATAGCTATGGGGCAGCAATGGCACCCAGCCTAGTGAATACTGCACTGAGAAATTGGGAGAAGGAATATATGTACAGCTCCCACTACTACAGAGACATGGCATGTTATTACAGATTCAATGATGACATCTTCATAGTCTGGACAGGATCAGAAAAGCAACTAGTTCACTTTTTCAACTAAATCTTTTCCACCACAGAATTTTTGAAGTTCACCAATGACTTTAGTAGAGAAAGGGCCACCTTCTTGGACCTGAACATTACAAAAACTGGAGACAACAACCTACTATCCAACAACTTATACCAAAAGTCCACAAGATAAAACCTGCTACTTCACAGCAACAGCATGCACCGCCTACTCACTAAGAAAAATGTCCTGAAGTCTCAAGGGCTCGGAACAGAAAGGGTTTCTAAAAAACTTGGGGACTTCATGAAAAACATGATTAAGCTCAAAAGAGACTTCCTAGAGAGAGGATACCAAAGCAACTTCATCAAAGAATGCTTTGACCCCATCATCAAGAATAATTTCAGAAACCCTGATTACATGCACACAGGCAGCTCATGAAGGAAAAAAACAGGGAAACTACAACCACAATGAAACAGCAATGGTCCTCACTTTTTCTTTGGATTTCCAGACAATTACAAACATTGTTAAGGATAACTGGATCATAATCAGCAGCAACCCCACTATTGGCACAATACTGCCATCAACCCCTAAATTCAGTAAACATAGAAACAAGAACTTGAGAACATACATCAAATATGCTGGTAAACTCAACAATCCACTCCCCAGGAATAAACCAGGCACCTAGCCATGCAACAACCCTAAATGCAGATACTGTAACCTACTAAGCAACATGGGTAGAAGATATACTTGCCCAAACACAGGTAAGACTTTTCTCAACTAATTTTGGGGTTGCTTTCAGAAAGAATGTGTTGTTTATAGGGCAATGTGTAACAACTGTAATGCATTTTACATCGGTAAGACACAAACTTAAGACCACGATGGCACAACATCTACATGAGCATGATGGCTTTTTATGTCTCTTTTCTAAAGTTTTTGGTCTCAACATTAGCTGGTCTTAACTGTGGTGGTGGTGCTGTGGTAGCTTTTTCGCCTCACAGTAAGACGCTGTCCTGTTCGATTCTCAGCTAAAGCGTCTTCTGTGTAAAGACATGTGTGAATGGGTGTACCTTCGTTGAAGGTTGTGCATCAGAGCTGGCAACTCGGTACGTAAAAATCTCCTGCCAATCATTAGCGGACCGCAGTTCCACTGTGGTGACCCCTAACCAGGAAAAGCCGAAAGACACAACAACATAAGCTGGTCTTACATCTACTTTATATATATTTTATATACTTTATGTTTTTTAAGCTATACTATTGGAGCATTCCTGCATGAAACCGAAAGTGTATATTGATTTGGTTTATTGTATGTGAGAGCTTAAGTACAGGATTGCCTTAAATGGTTTATTTGCATATTTCACATGAGCCTCTAATGCAAGGACTTTTAAGGGATCACACAGTGATTCTAGCCTTGCCAGATTTTCCTGTAAATTTTCGCAAATTTGGTTGGCCCTTTGACATGTTTACTTACTGTTCTAGATTGTTATTATGGATAATTTTCAAACACCCTTATTGTAATAGACATCAGCTAGGTAAACTTGCAACCTTGATTCCTCAATGTAACAAAATTGCACTCACCTATGTGAATTAATAAAGACAAAGATTTTAACACAGAATGATGACTCACATATTTCTTTCACTGTAGAAGCATTTTACTAACTAATAGGTTCATAGGTTCATGGGCTGATACTAGGCTACCGGTCCTAGGGCCTATATAAGCCTAGCCATAACAATTCCCTGGCTATTTCTTCCCACACTATTTACTTCCCTTGACCCCTGTCTAGCGGGGCAACTGACATTATTCCTGGGGTGAATTTCCTTTCACCCCTCCAATCATCAAGGTTCATTTTGAAGAGGGCCAAAGAGGTGCTCTGCTTGACATGCATGGGCAGTCTATTCCAGAGTCTGGGGAGTCTCTGCGTCAGAAAACTATCCCTCCAGCATGTTTTGTTTATTGTGATGACAAGGTTTAGATCCCTGGAGCATGTGGCTCTGAGGGATTGGGATTTCTTTAAGTGTAGCATGTCCAACAGCTCTGTCTGGGTTTGACATGGCCTTGTATGTTAAGCAGAGATCGCCTCAGAGTCGACGATATCTGACAGAGTATAGCTGGAGTTTTTAAGGCAGTCAGCATAGGGCATCTGCTTTAGGCCTGTGATTCTTTTAGTAAGGTATTTCTGCAGCCTTTCCAGTTGTTGCAGATGTCTTGAGAGGTACATACCAAATGGGGCGTTGTATTCTATAATGGGTCTAATGAGGGATGAGTACAGTGGGACAATGACCTCCTTTTTTCCTGGATGAAAAGCCCTTAGTGATGAGGTTTGCCACATAGAAGGATTTCCTGACTGTTGTGGTGATGTGGTTATTGAAGGTGAGACCACTGACCACCTGTGTCCCTAAGTCTCTTATCACACTTTCGGTGTTTAGTGTACTGCCACCTATGTGGTAATTCACGGGTGCATGTTTTTTCCCAAAGGGGATAACTATACATTTCTTGGCATTGAGCTTGAGCCCATGGCTCTGGCACCAAGCATTTGTTTCTGTAAAGCCCTTTTGTAGAGTATCAACATCATTTGGTGATTCAATAATGGCTCCCAGTTTGCAGTCATCTGCGAACTTTGTTAGCCAGAGTCCCTTAGTGTTGGCCTGTACTTCAGAGAAGCAGATGCTAAGCAAGAGAGATCCCAGGACTGAACCCTGAGGTACTCCACTTGTCACTTGTCTGGAGCTGGATTTGGAGTCAGCTACTTTTACAGTGTGGGTTCTGTCAGTAAGCCAGTTGGCAACCCATTGAGTGACATAGGGATTAATTCTCAGCTTAGTAAGTTTATCTATGATTCCAGAGTGAGGGATGGTGTCAAACGCCTTGGCGAGGTCCAGATAGGCTGTGTGGACTGTCATACTCTCATCTACGGCAATGGAGACTGATTTGAAGAAGTCAGTCAGGTTCAGGAGACAAGATTGGCCCTTCACAAACCCAAACTGGGTGGGGTTCAGTGTTTTAAGGTTGCCATTGTCTTTGTTTATAAGTTCCATGATAATACATTCCATGGCCTTGCAGATCAGGCTCATCAGACTGATGGGGCAGTAGTTCCCAGGATCCAAGGTGGATCCCCCATTGTGGAGTGGGATAACTGTAGCTCTGTGCCACTCAGTGGGCATGAAGCCTGAGGTGAGGGTATGATTAAACATGACACTTAGGTGAGGTGCCAGTTCATTTTGTAGTTCATGTAGTACATGTAGTACACAGCCTGGGATGTCATCTGGTCCCATGGATGTTGTATTCTTAGCTTTGGAGAGTGCGTTTTTACCTTTATGGCCATTATTACTGGACTTTGGCAATCTTCCGGTATTGAGATGGGCCATTTAGGGGGTGAGAGGGAGTGAAGTTGGCACTGAATCAATCTGCCAGGATATTGGCAATATCCTTGGAATCAGTACATTAAATGCCATTCTGTTGTAGCTCAGAGCAGATCTGAGCATTGCCATTTAGATTCTTGACATAGTTATAGAATGCCTTGTGGTTGTCTTTTGGATCTTTGGCAATTTTATTTTCATAACTAGCTTTGGAGGATTTTATGAGGGATCTCAGCTTCTTACTAAGGCTGGTAAGGGAGTTTTTTGCATCCTGGGATTTTCCTCTTTTCTGCAACAGTTTCTTCCTATTGTTGTAAAGTTTGTTTATGGCAGAAAACCACCAGATTGGCTTCCTTTTTTTGGAGTAGAACATCTTGGTTCAATTTGGGATGGCATGATTCATGCATGAGTAGATGTGCTCGTACAGTGCCTTAGTGTAGGACTTAGCAGTCAAACTTTCAGTTCCCGTCTGCATGGGTGTCATGAAGTTTGTAACTTCTGACTTGGGTAGCATGAAGTTGGCTTTATAGAAGTTTTTTATGGTGGTTTCCTTACTGGGGGGGTGGGGGTGGGATGTGGATGTTAAGGGTGACTAACTTATGGTCTGACCTGACCAACGATGGGGGTGACCATAGGTGTGGAACATCGATTTCCCATGTTGGTAATGACCAGGTCTAGAATATTGGAGCCCCCGGTGGGACTATGGATTAGTTGATCCAGGGCACTGGAATTTATGAATTCCAAGAACCGTTGGGCAAAGGTGTTGGCACATAAGTAGTTTTCCCAGTTAATGGCAGGGTAGTTGAAATCACTTAGTATTAGGATGTTTGGTTGTATATTAATATTTTCCAATATGTTTAGAAAGGTGGAGTGAGAATCTTCGGGCATGGTGGGGGATCTGTAGCAAGCTACAATTTGGATTACAGTCTTACCTAGTGTTAGTTCCATTAACAGAATTTCAGATGCATTGTGTTGGGCAACTAACCTGGTGGTGTGAATATCCTTGGTGAATATGGACACTCCTCCACCTTTAGTGTTTTGATCCTGGTTTGGTGGCTGAAAAGTGTGGTAAGAGTTGTAGCCTGGTATTGCAGGGAGCCTTGAACCAGGTTTCAGTTACTGCACAGATATCAATGTTCTCCATTTTTAGGAGTGCCTGGATAGAGTGCATTTTGAGGTTTAGACTTCTAGCATTTAGTAGCATTACCTTCAGATTTTGCATGCTTGTACCTGTTATGGTGATGGTTTTGTCATTTGAACTTTACCTAAAAAAGGCACTATAGGGGTGGCAAGAGACTTAGCCAGTAACCTGAATCCCAGGGGCAACATGTGCAGACCATCTCTGGCAAAGCATCGTGGTCTATCGATCATGTCATCCCAGGCAGACAGATACTGGATCCCCTTTGAATGACACCAGAAGCTTAGCCAATTGTTGAAGTCAATCATTTTGTCCTTATATTGTGGTATGATTCTGGGCGAAGGCAGAATGCTACTCAGGGCTAGGGTCATACCTGCCTGGGCCACATGATCTGAGAGCTCTTCCATGTCTCTTTTCATGTAGTCGAGTGATGTACGTCTCAAGTCATTCACTCCAACATGGACAATGACAGAGTCATATTTGTACTTGTTGTGGAGTGACTTGCGTGCATGGGGTATGTGGCGGATCCTGGCACCCGACAGGCAGCTCACTGTAATTTTTCTCCCTGTTCAGCCTGGTGAGTGGGACATCAGTGTGCCTAACTATATAGTCACCTATAAATAAAGTGTTAGATACGTTGTCTTGCCTTAGGGGCTGTTGCTGGGTGGCACACTGGTGTTGTGAGCTATGTGACACTTTGGTTGTGATTGGTGTTTGTTTGCGTTTCAGCTTTGGAGGTCCTTGTTGCTTGGGCAGGTTACAGTTAAGGGCCTCTGCATATGTGGATTTAGTGTTGCTATGTGTGGGTGTTGGTGGTGTGAGTATAGAAGGGCTATGTGTTACTTGAGGTGTAGTGCTGGTGTTAATCTTCTCCTCTTCACTGTCTAGCACGATCTTGGGTGGAGAGAGCTCTGCTTCCAGTTTGGCAATGTAAGTGCATCTCTCACAGGTTGTAGTGTTGGGTGGTAGGAGGAGATGGTTGTCTGTGTACATGAGGCAATTGCTGCATTGCTCCAGTATGCCCAGATTCAACAGGTGGACAGGAGAAATGAATGGAAGCTGACCCTTGGACATACCTGGTTTGGTGCTTTTTTTTTAAAAGTACTAGAACTGCTTTCCCTTACCTAAGCAAGGTACTTTGCAATTATAGGCTTAGTGCCTATGATTAATTTCTCCTTATTAATAAGGATAGTTGAGTGCTTGTATCAGTTTAAGGCTTCCTAGTGCTTTCCAGCAGGTATTAGAGCAAGTGCTAGTCACATGGATGCTTAAAAGTAAAATGAAAAAAATGGTTTATCCTAAACACAGCAGTGTGCACTAGAGAAGTTAGATGGGAAAGTAGGTAACTTAAGTTTTACCTGTCTAAAAAGTTAAATTTTAGTGGAGAGTCACTATTTTTAAAACAGCAAGATAGATTTAAAGGGGGTGATCACTTTTGTATTCCGGTACTATGGAATACAGTAGAATGTCCAATAAATTGAAATAGTTGAAGGGGAGTGATTTCACAAAATGATAATTTTGTGCTTACTCACACAAGCCAGTGAAAGCAGAGAGGAAATGAGATATATGGTCATATTAACATAAGAGGCAGGCAACTAGAAAGACTATGGTGTCTTTTGAAGTTTTAATATGAAGTTAAAAGCAGAACAAAAGCAAAACACAAGGCAAAGAAAACAAATCACAGCACTCAGAATATAAAAAGGCAATAAACTAATACAAAATACAACAAATAAAAAGCAAACCAACCTTTCCCTCACAGCAAAGTGTAGCAGAGTCTGGGTGAGCCTTTCCAATAAAATGTTTTTTTCTTTGGTTACTAGCTGCTCTTTACCTCTTTCATCTTGCTGGTTTGGATGGTATAGGCTTCCTATTGTTCCAAGTTTCAGATTTACCGAGATTTTGTTTATCCACTGATGTGGATATCTTAGCAAACAAGAGATTAGGGTATACGCGAGGCCACTATTCTAGTGGTCCACCTAGTAAATTCTGGTTTGTTATTTTTGAAACTCTAACATTCCTAGAGGAAGTTTTCTTTAAATGCTCTATATACCAGAAAATCTCCTCTTAAGGACCTGTATGAGACATTGTACAAGTTCAGGTATTTTAGTCTTCCATAATAACTTAAATTTTAATATCCATGGATATCCCTGATATATATTTACTGTATTCTTTCCAGTTTAATCATGCTTGTTTTCCTATAAAGTTTCCATATTGTTATTCTTTACTCAACTTTAGGTGTAATATAACTAATAAACAATGATTTCATCATTTGTGATTTCCTAGACCTTATAAATCTTTTTATAAATTCCATAGTTGTATGACTAAAATTAACCAATTGGTTGATATGATTAGAAAACTCAAAGCTGGAGCTATCTGAAATCCCATCTCCTTAAATTAATCTACAATTTCAATCACTGTGCACTGTATTAAGTATTCGTCTATCAATTTATGTCTCCCAAATCTCATATGCTTAGTTGTTTATGTATTTATCAGCATAATATTCATGTGTGCACAAATGATCAATTTAATCAAGTTCTTTTGCAGACATGCCCTATCTGTAAAACATGCAATCACTTTATCCATTTTCAAGTCATCTGCATACAGACTGTAGAACACCTCAGACAAAAAACAGAACTGAAATATACAATCTAAACAAGTATGGGCCAAGGTTAGAGCCTCTTGGGACACCCTGGCTGTAATTATCCCACTGCTGTATGATATCTGCCATGTCCTATTTGTAAGCCACAGAGTTATCCATCTTATTAAAAGTACATCAACTCCTAGTTGTTCTAATTTATTAATCAGTGTTTTGTCTTTGACATATGAATCTCATTTAGCTGGTGTTTATGTAATGTGCATGTATTTGAGTATTACGAAGTCACATTACTGCTTTGCTGAAATATTGCTGCTTGTCACTGTGCTTGGTTATTTGTCTTTTGCATGTAGGGTTGGAGGTTCTAGTCTGCCCCTGCATGTCTTCTAGTACATTTCCCTTGTCTGCATTTGCTCATCCTTGCTGTTGCTTGGCTTTCACTTCCACTGCTGACAGCCTAGTGGATGATTATATTCAGTATCCACTGTGTAATGCAATAACTGGACGCCTCATTTAGTGTTTTCCAACACAAACCTATCATTGGTCATACACATTTTAGCATGACTGTCATACAGTCTGCAAAATCACAGCAATGATTTGTGCATTGGTACATATGTATGTTTGCTTTGCACCATGGCTGGTATGCATCTCTACCCTTTCTATCCATTTTCCTTGCCCCCTGTTGTATAATCTCTATGTATGCTGTCTGGCTACCTTACCTCTCCTTTATGTGTACTTCCAGACTTTGCCTGCCATTTCCTACTTGTGTTATAGGTTTATACCAGCACTTTTGCTTCTTCCTCTTTCAGTGTCTTTCCCATTCCTTCTATTCTCTAAAACAAACAAACAAACAAACACACAAACAAATAAATAAATAAATAAAAGGGCCTATTCCCACCCCAAAATAAATTGCCCATGCCCCTCTGCCTCTCCCTCTGATCTTCCTATTCCAACATACCTCTTGTGTGTCCCTCTGTGTCACCATTGCCACAGCCCTATATCTGCTTTTCTATCACTCTATTTCTTTGGGTGTATGTGTTACTTGTATTCCCTACATATACCTGCGCCTACTGTTAGATATGGTGAAATCGCTATGATTGTCCTTTGCCTTACCTATTTTTTTTATTAGAAATGTTGCATATTACATTGAATTCTATAAATTGTGATGGGTGTGTTTATATACATCTGTCTATGAATTACAAAAATATCAGTAATTGCTTGCAGATATTTGTCACTTTTCAGATAAACGGATGCATATTTCTATTCTTCTATTCCTTTAGTACTTTTCAGTTATTACTGTAAGTTCCACTGTTCATTGTCTGTAGATGTATATCTATTTAGCATAGTTTGGCCAGCTAATTTCTAGCATGTTGCTGTAAATGCATTGCCCAGTCTCTGTTAAAATGGACTTCCTGTTCTCTAATGGGCTGTACCACAGACTATGAAAACTATGCAAATATTGGTCCAGAATAAAAATGTTTTATTCCGTAACCAGTTTGAAGTCACAGTCATACAGACTGTCTGAAAACTCCATTTTTTAACTTTTATAAACTTGAAGAAATTATCATTACCCACCAGGTGTGATCACCTTTTAGTTCCGATGTTTTCTTGTTACTGCCTATGCTTTACATTATTTGTAACTAATCACTTTTACACGTACACATCATGGCTTGTCATGTAATGGCTACAAGTAAGTGACAGAGAAGTTTTTGTCCACAAAGAAAATCAAAATCAGGGGCAACAGCAACAAGAAAGTGCATGCAACATTACACTATAAATGGAATGATGGAAGATCTGTAGACAGCTGTTAAGTGCTTCCTAAATAAAATGCAGACTGTCTGCTCTTAACAGTTCTTCTTGACCTCTCATGTTTCCTCTTGTATCCATGCTGGACCCCTTATCTCTAATAATTTATTATCAACACCATTACAGAGAGCTTTAGATAAAAACTGCTTCGCAGTTACGGGCCTGACCCACAGGCGAGGGTGTCCATAATGACGGATAAATACATTAGATCTTGACAGAGTTTGATAGCGATAAGTGGATTAATGTTTTAAGATAAGATGTAGGAAGAGCTGTAGCATTTGTGAATTGATAGCAAACAACACTGCCTATCAAAGCATTTGCAAACATGCAGTTATAAAAAATAAATGCATAAGAGGAGTGAAGGCTATTGTCAACCAGGGCAAGATAATTCAGTTGTATCTTGAATAAACATGTTTCTAAGACCAGTTTTGTCTTGTACAATGCATAAATTTAACTCATCCAAAGCTAACATAGTACCACAGACAATGTATTTGTTCTTTGTCATCCAAACATTAGTCAAATGTCTGATGGGGAAGTTATAGTATCCACAGAACAGTCAGGTAACATTGGGCCAAACAATTACTATATCTCTCCTCTATGGTCTATAATATGGAAGAGTTAAAACAATAAAACACGTTTCACAAAAGGAATTACTGAGAATCAGTAATGCACAGTTACACAAACAGGAAGAAGCATTGGGTTATCTGAGAGTAATGCTATTTTATTATTCCCAGATAATACAGGCTTGTTTGACATTTTCTTAAGAGGTGTTTGTTTCACATTTGTGAGCAGTATTCACTATACATTATATTCTGTGTTACTCTTCATTACGTTATATAGGCACTCAGCCATGAACATACACACACACACACACACACACACACACACACACACACACACACACACACACACACATACACGCACAAGCGCACACACACATGCACACATGACATGCACACAGACACACACACACACACACACACACACACACACACACATACAAGCACAAGGAATCACATGCATGGTGAACATCTTCAATATATAGTGTGCAGGAAATTAAAAAAAAGGCGTAGGTTTTCTTTTTCAATAAACAGCTGCAATCAAATTTGCTATTAATCCCACATCCCAAAGACATGCGGTAGGTGGATTGGGCACTCTAAATTGGCCCTAGGTGTGAGTGTGTGTTTGTGTGCCTTCCATGGAAAGTTGGGCGCTGAGCTAGCAACTCGACACAGTAAAAAACTCTGTTGCCAATCATGAGCGGACAGGTGATCCGCTGTGGCGACACCTAACCAGGAAAAGCCGAAAGAAGAAGAAGACTTTCAGAGAATGTGTCTTAGAAGTTCCTTTTAGAGGAAATAAATAATTAAGCTTAACTTCTGAAATGTGAACAAAAAAAAACATAGAAACATACTTTATTTGGAGCATAAGATTTAGAATAGAAACAGAGATGCTGCAAACAGCAGAACTGAGCTAAATATAAATGATACACTCATTTAAAAAAGTTAACATCAATTTTTGCATCAACATACATTTTTGAACAATAAGTATGAAACTCTAATTTTGGCATTACTGCCTGACTATAATCAATAATTATGTGAGACACAGACAAAATCTAACATCATTTTCAAAATTATAAGCAGTTCACACATATGGCTAAGGAAAGTATTTTATCTTTGAAATTAGATCATTGGTTGGATTCTATAAAGTTTGCAGAATCTGGAGAAGTATGTAGAATTCCATTCAAAAAAATTGCGGCTAAACAAGTAATATGCAACTATGACTCAGTGTATGGAGAATAACACAGAGTAAAGCAGACTTAACCATCAGTGTCACTGCAGCTTCAAGCAGTCATATCAAACCTGCATGCCAAGAAAGTTGTTCCTAAAGTAAGATTATGTATGTCCATTACCAAGGTACATCTAGATACCTCTTGTACCCAGTCATGTCTGGCAAAACAGCTGATGAGACGTCTTATCCTTTATGTGTGCAACATGAAAATAATGCCCGTCCAGCAGATTTTGTTATACATAGGAGAATCAGTCAAGGCCTTCATCTTTTTTTTAGTATTCCAATAATTCAGACATTACGTCTGTGGACCTGTCTTCCTTATCAATCCCATTCATTTTTAATAACTCCAACTCCTTCAACATAATACCATATTTAGCTTTTTTTAATTTCTGTTGTCTTTATTGGAACCTAAGTGTATATCCATTGCCTACACATCTTTGCTTCATGTTCTTCAGCCTCTGATATAAAATTTATCATTTGTGACCTTATTTTTTTTCTATTTCATCAAGAAAAGTACCTTACAATCAATCCAGACTTTCTCCATAATTTCTCAGTCATGATCATTCCTTGACTTAAGTTCAAAATTTTCTTGTGTACTTTCAGCAATTGCTATTTTGCATTCCATTATACTTGAAAGATTTGTTTCTTCATATTGCCTCTACACCTTAATTTTTAGGTTTACTATTAGATTGAGTCATATGATTATGTCATATGAATTATATGTTTTCCACTTTTCATTATCTCACAATGGCAAAAAAATTCATATTAACTATATTCCAGCTTTACACTTCTTGATTTTTTACATACTGATCAGGAATCTCATCTGTACATCATAGCACTATCATCAAATGACCAAGGGTTGTGATGGTGGGAACAAATTCAAAAGTATCTTGCTATTTAAGCCACTAATTCTAAGACCTGACACATCTATTTAGGTCTCTTCTTTTTGGTGTATTATTGAAACCCAAGTACAAATATTAGATTTGAAGATGTTCCATATGGTGTTGAAATGTTTTTGCAGACGTTGTCATATAGAGAATATGATCACTGGTTGTTAAAAACTGCTTTGTAAAATATATAATGGCTAAGCAGCAGAAGAAATGAAAATGTAATCTATAAAAGACTGAAGCTCAAAAGGGCAGTGAAGAAACTAACATAACTTGCTTTGTGTTTGAATACAATGCTTTTGCTCCTGTATTAATAGCAAATATTACCTAAGAAATTAGAAGATTTTATTGACTGAGGAATGGTTGCAACACATTATACCAAACAATGTGTTTTTTTCTAATTATCAAAACTTGCAATGCTTGGTAGTTTCTGTCAAGTTAGGGTCAATGAAAATGACTTAAATTTATGGTGAATTTAAAGGTTTGTAGAGTTAAGTATTTACCATTGGAGTAGAAAAAAAGTAGTTTGCAAATAATAATCCGTAAAAAGAAACCTAATCAAATTATAATCTCTAAAACTAATGAAAATCAAAGGGACAGAACTGATGGCAACGCCATTCATTTTGTGTCCAAGTGCTATAACTTACCTTCAAAATTAACAAACGTTACAACAAAGGATTTGAAGATTTTGATGACTAGTGAAAGGGCACAATGAAAGTTACATAAATGCTGTTTTTTCAACAAAGTTCTATTGATTTAAGTTGCTTGCATATCATGTTCAAATGTTCAAAATGTCAATATGCCTGTTGGTATTATAAACCAAAGTATTATTAACAGACAAGCCCCCGGATTCATGAAGCTCAGCGCAAGGCCGGTGTAAGGCTTGCACCGGCTGTGCAGCGTACAACTGGCGTAGCAGTGCCACATGCATAGTAATGAATGTGCACTGCAACCACAACCACGTGCATAGGGCACATGCACGAGTCCAGGGAGCCTAACTAGGATGTGCTCGGAGGCGTGGCCAAGCCGGCAGGCGATGAGCAACCAAAAGTGCTGACTCTCACAGGCCGCCTGCAATAGTAACCGCACCTACCAGTGTCCGTGGACAATGAAACGTATGCAGAGGATGTAACATAGTACCCGCCCACACAATATGGAGAACCAAACATAAATGCACGAAGTACAAAACGTTCCCGTTCATGGAACAAAGGATACTTGAAATACCGTGTCCGTCACGCATTGCACTGTCAGCAGTCATACCCAGTGGAGGTGTACTGCATCATGTCAGCGCGTCGCAACTACACACGACTAGCCCCATGGGCATGGTCACTAGCAGTCCCAAAGTGGTAGTGATAGTACACAGCTGGGCAGTCGTGGCCATATAAAAACCAGAAAGAAATTAGACATCCCAAACACACACAAACATGTGTATAGTAAAATGTGCTAGACACAGCAACGTAACCATCACATACACATAGGATGGCGTATGCCGAACCGGAATATCCACAAGCAGAACCCATGCATGCAAATGTAATACACAACAACCCCGTCATAGCACATAACCCGCACCCATGTCCGAATGTCCACCTAATCCAGCTAGCAGCCTTGTGCAGCTGCACATCTACACAGAGCGGGTATACCCCATATGTAGTAGGAAGTAATGTCCTAGGCAGTGACAGGCGTGCAAATATGTACCCCACATGTCAACATCCCATCCCAGGTACTGAAGTCCAAATGGCTGCATGTGAATGTGTCGGCAGAATGTGTACATCCCGCGTGTGTTTACTGACCTGTCGAAACCCCATAGGTGTTCACACGCCACGGTGTCCATAACTGTACACATCAGGACAAAGCAGTATGTGCAGCCACGGTACTGATGATTAGCTATGCAGACATGCCAAACACAATACACAGGGCAGAACAGCCGTCCACCAAGCAGGTCACCCCAGCAGGGTTGCCACATGCACAGATTGTCAAGGTGGGGCATCACCCGTAGATATATGTGGTTCTGTACGGTAAAACACCCACGGCCAATGCAAAGGATAGAATAACACGTATATGCCAGAATGAACGGTTATTTCATAGCATGTGAATAGCTTAAGCTAGCCAATATAATAGTCATGTGTACCAGATACGAAATGCCTGTAACATGCAAGTAGTAATGAAGGTAAGAAATACACGACTGCGCTAATATCACAGGACATATGGCACGTGCAAGTGTCGACGCAGGACACAAATGTCCATAATGGGGCCCCCCGCACAGAGGAACAAGTGCCAACCCCAACCCCCACCGACGTATCGGCAGTATAAATACAATCCAATGACACACCAACACCACCGTCCAACCCATGACAGCAACAAAAGCTGGACAAAGACTAACACGATGCGTGCACAAATAGGGACATATGTAATCGGTGCCCTCACAACCGTCAACAGGCCACAGAATAATAGTATGTACATACGCATGAAATGCTGCTCAGGATGTGTGGTAGTCCCCAGTATCACAGAGGTACATACACATATACACTGTAACCAACCATCACATATGTTCACTGTACACAGCATACCTGCAGGTAATACATAGTCCAGTCATGTGCTACATAAATATCCACGTATGAATGATGACAGGGGATAGACAATTGTGAATGGGAACAACGCACAACAGGGAATATGTATGATAACGGGCACCACCCACAGCATTGTATGCCAACAGCATAAGCCATTGTCGGTTGTCCAAACACCCGTGTCTGTGAACACAGATTGAATATTATAGCAATAACCCACGCCTGGGTGTGGGTAATGCTGGATATACCCATGGTTGGTGTGGTGCGGTCCCGAGGGCGAAGCCCGAGGGACCAAACAAAGGCAACCGTGGGTAAATATAGCATTACCTACACCCAGAAGTGGGTCATTGCTATTATACCATGACACCATTTAAGAAAATAAACTATTAATTCCCCCACATAATGGCATAGTATGCCTGTCTGCTGCCCAGCCGCAGATGTCTGGCATCCGCGGCGGTGCTGATGCACTGCACGAGATGTCAGTTGCGAATGTCAAAACTGTCTCGCTATGTTACACCCAGTTAACACAGCAAAACACTACAAAACAGCAACGGAGAGCTTGCTGTCCCCGTTGCTTTGTTGTGCAACCTGTCACACTATGTTAAATGTGTGTAGCATAGCGAGACTGCCTCAAAGTAAGCAACGGACATCTCCGTGGCTCAGTTAAAGCTGGCATGCTATGTTAATCCCATGTAACATAGCGAGACAGGTTTGAAATACCGATGTATACTAATGGAAATAGGTCCGGGCGACCGGACCGTTTGCCATTACTATAACTCGATCTACAATGGGCACGCTGGCCAAGCAGCATGCACGGTGTGGAATAATGGGGGGGTGATGGTATAATAAAAATGGCCAAACCATGTCCATGTGCCTCATCTGACATTCGTACACGGTCAGGGCAGTTCTGTACACTAGGCGGACAAAACCAAACCCAGAACACCACAGGAACACCCTGAGAATCAAAGACCTGTATGCGTTGGGGCTATAAGCCTCTGTGATCTGAATATCCCTGCGGTTACGCAATATGCATCCTGGGTCAAGAGCATTAGGGAATAGGGAATGTGTAACATGCAGTACCACACTTTTCCCAGCAGGAGAATGGATGCCAGTGACGTAAGTGAGTGCGGGGGGATATGCTAATGTAGCGATGTACCATGGGTATGCATATAAATGAGACAGAACAGCAAACGTGTAGTGGTCACAGCAACCGGCCAACGTGAATGCAGTCCCGTTTGAATTACGACTATAGAACATATATATGTGAATGTGTAATTAATGAGTCTGTGCCGCAAAGACAGTTACATATGTAAAGGTGAAAGTGTGTTCTGCATACGTCCGTTAACCAGAGCAGAGATATGTTACTGGAACAGTCACAACTAATACAGGCCACGTAAGCACACAGACTCAGTAAAGACATGTAACCCAGAATACCAATATGCATGTGCGCCTGCGCGTAACCCACAATAAGGAAATGCAAGTGCGCCTGTGCGTGTGCGATCCTCTCACAGCAGAGTAACTTAATGCTGTTTCCCCCATGTTATAGGTTCATAGGTTCATAGGTTCATACTAGGCTATCTGCCCGAGGGCATTTACAAGCCTAGCCCATAGTTTTGTGGCTTACTCCACCCCTTTAGTATGGGGAACTATACCCATTATTTTGCTGTGCCTCTGTCGAGCAGTGACACTGAGGTAATCCCTGGGGTATATCTGCGATCTCCCATCCATTGGTCAAGATTTCTCTTGAACAAGGCCAGCGAGGTGCTCTGCCTCACATATACCGGGATTTTGTTCCACAGCATAGGGAGTCTTTGGGTGATGAATCTATCCCTCCAGCACGTCTTATTAATAGCCGTGTCGAGGTTTAAGTCTCCCGCCCTTGTGGCTCTGATGGATCTAGATTTTTTGAGGTGAAGCATATTCATCAAATCTGGGTTTGACATGGCCTTGTATGTTAGGCAAAGGTCACCTCTGAGCAAGCGGTAGGCGACTGAATAGAGCTGGAGTTCTTTCAGTCGGGCAGCATAGGACAGGTGTTTGAGACCCTTTATCCTTTTGTTGAGGAACTTTTGTGGCCTCTCCAGCTGCTGCAGGTGTCGGGTCAGATACATTCCGAATGGGGCATTGTACTCAATCATTGGTCTGATGAGTGATGAGTATAGGGAGACTATGACCTCCCTTGATCTAGATGAGAATCCCTTCATGATAAGGTGGGCAATGTAGAAGGTCTTCCTAACTACTTTAGCTACATGGGTGTCGAATGATAGACTACTATCAACCTGGGTCCCCAGGTCCCTGATAATTTCTTCTGTGCTCAGTGGATTGCCACCTATTTGGTAGCTAGGGGTAACCTTGTTTTTCCCGAAGGGTATGACTATGCATTTCTTGGCATTTAACTTTAGGCCATGGCTCTGGCACCAGTTATCCGTTTCTGTGAGACCCTTCTGAAGGATATCTGTGTCAGATGTGTTTTCTACTATGGCGCCCAGTTTGCAGTCTTCTGCAAACTTTGTCAGCCATAACCCTCCTGTGTTTGTTTGTACTTCGGAAAAGTAGATGCCAAACAAGAGTGGGCCCAGGACTGAGCCCTGTGGGACACCACTTGTGACAGGCTTTGAGTCTGACATGGCGCCAGCAACTCTGACCCTGTGGGTTCTGTCACTCAGCCAGTTTGCAACCCATCTTGTGATGTAAGGGTTAACATTTAAGCTGATGAGTTTTTCAATGATACCCGAGTGGGGTATTGTATCGAAGGCCTTTGCCAGATCGAGGTAGGCTGTATGGACTGTCTTTCCCTCATCAATGGCTTTGGTGACTGTTTCGAAAAAGTCAACCAAGTTTAGAAGGCATGATCTGCCTTTGACAAAGCCAAACTGGGATGGATCCAAAGTCTGCAAATTCCCTATGTCTTTATTTATGAGGTCCATTATGATCCTCTCCATGGCTTTGCAGATAAGGCTTGTCAAGCTAATGGGCCGGTAATTTACAGGCTCGGTGGAGGCACCGCCTTTGTGAAGTGGGACCACAGTTGCAGTGCGCCACTCCCTGGGTACATATCCAGAGGTAAGACTATGATTAAAAAGCTGTCCTAGCTGTGGGTTTAATTCCTCGTTGAGTTCGTGGAGCACACAGCCGGGGACACCATCAGGTCCCATAGATGCTGTGTTTTTTGCTTTGGAAAGAGCAGTTCTCACTTGGGCGTTGGAGATGTTTGGGGGGCTGCAGTCGCTTGGTATAGATATCTCTCCTTTTGGGGGGGAGGGGGGGAGAAGTTTGCACTGAACCTGTCAGCCAGTATGTTGGCAATGTCTGTAGGATCAGTAATCTTCACATCATTTTGAACTAGTTCTGAGCAGGTTTCTAACATAGCTAAAGAAGGCCTTATGATTGTCTTTTGAGTCTTTAGCTATTTTTCTCTCAAAATTTGCTTTGGTTGATTTTATGAGAGCTCTTAGTTTTTTACTTATAGTGATCAAGGGTGTCTTACCTTTTAAGGATTTTGCTCTATCTTGTAGTAGCTTCCTCCTTTTGTTGTAGAGTTTGTTTTGGCTGGGGTCCACCAGACTGGACGCTTGCCTTTGGTACAAAGAGTCTTTGTTTTGCTTGGGATCGCCTTATCCATGCAGTCCTGCAGGTGCTGGTAGAAGGCATTTGTAAGTGATTCAGCGGCTTGAGTACTGTTTTCCGCCGGCTCGGGGGCCTTAAAGGAGACCACACTAGTCTTTAGAAGTGTGAAGTCGGCTTCCTAGAAGTTCTTTACTGTGGTCTTTTTTATTTCAGGTGGGGGTGGGATGAGGACCTCCAGCGAGATTAGTTTGTGATCTGATCTCACCAGTGAGGGGTATACTTCCGGTGTTGAACATTGTGCTCCCATGTTCGTGATGATGAGATCAAGTATGTTTTCTCCTCTTGTGGGGATGGTGACTAGTTGTTCCATGGCATTTGAGTTTATGAATTCCAGGAACTTTTGGGCTAGGGTGTTTGGGCTTGAGTAGTGTTCCCAGTCTATATTAGGGTAATTGAAGTCACCTAGTATGATGGTGTTTGGTGATACATTTATCCCTCTAGTGTTTTCAGGAAGGCCATGTGAGGTTCCTGAGTTTGTGAGGGTGGCCTGTAACATGCTACAATTTGCAGAGCAGTCTTGCCTATGGTTAATTGCACCTGGATTGTCTCCGATGCATCGTGCGTTGCCACCAGTCTTGAGGTGTGGGTGTCCTTGATGAATATGGATACCCCTCCTCCTTTCTTGGTATTGTCCGGATTTTGGGGCCGGAACGCATGATATGAGGTAAAACCTGATAGTGCTGGGGTGCTCTCAGGAGCCTTGAACCAGGTTTCTGTCACAGCACAGACATTGATGTTCTCCATACTGAGAAGGGCCTCGAGTGCATGCATTTTGAGATTTAGACTTCTGGCATTGAGCAGCATTACCCTTAGTTTTTCCTTTTTTGTGTTCTAGGGTGGTAGGTTTAGAATTTGAGCCTTGCCTAAAAAAGGCACTATGGGGGTGGCAAGAGCCTTTGCCAATATCCGGAATCCCAGGGGTGACAGGTGCAAGCCATCCCTTGAGAAGCAGCGTGGCTTGTCCAGCATGTCATCCCAGGCAGACAGACATTGGATCCCCTTTGAATGACACCAGAGTTTAAGCCAATTGTTAAAGCTGATCATCTTATCTCTGTATTGTGGCATCATTCTTGGTGAAGGTAGGATACTGCTCAAGGTCAGGGTCATACCTGCCTGAGCTACATAATCAGAGAGCTCCTCAATGTCTCTTTTCATGTAGTCCAAGGAGTGCGTCTCAGGTCGTTTACACCAGCGTGGACAATGACTGAGTTGTATTTGTACCTGCTGTTGAGAGACCTGAGTGCTTGCGTTATGTGGCGGATTCTAGCACCGACAGGCAGCTTACTGTGACCTTCTCCTTACTCAGTCTGGTGGCGGACGTCAGTGTGTCTGACTATGGAGTCACCAATGACTAGTGTGTCTGGCATTGTGTTTGGCCTTAAGGGCTGTGACTGTTTGACACTCTGACTGTGAGGTCTATGTGTTGCAGGTGTTGTGTTCTGAGGTGGTGGTTGTTTGTGTGTCTGCTTTGGTGGCCTCTGCTGTTTTGGTAGATTTTTGATCAGAGCCTCCGAGTATGTCTTTGTGTGTTTATGTGTATGATTTGAGGTTGTGATGGTACAATGTGAGACTGGGTCTATAGTGTGTGTGGTAACCTTCTCCTCCTGACTGGCCTTGCCAGTCCTATGTTGAGAGAGCTCAGCCACCAGTTTGGCCGTATAGTTGCATCTCTCGCATGTATTTGTGTTTTGTGGGAGGAGAAGAGGGTTGTCTGTGTACATGAGGCAATTGTAACATTGCCTCAGTATTCCCAGGTTCACCAGCTGAGCAGGAGAGTACACTAGCAACTGATCCCTCGACATGCTAGAAGGACTAGACAATAAAACTTTAAAAGAGATTCCGGGGGACGTGGGTGACCGAGAAATGGGGGTTTGCCTTTTTGGGGTGCTATCTATAAGAGTGCCGTATCAAGCTAATAAGTACTGTAGGAGAAAGTGCTAGGTTTAACAGAGAATAGTCTACTTGGAGTCAAGTAGAGATGATCTTTTTAGTTATAGGATACGCTGATTAGATCAGTAGTATAGTTCGAGGAAGGTAGTTTTAAGGGAAAATTTGAAGAGTGGACTTTAGGTAGCCCGAATAGTTTAAACCTGCTTAACTCCGCGCTAAATCGCGCTAAATCACGCTAAATCGCGCTAATGCGCGCTAAAGCGTGCTTTATAGCAGGGGGCTGGAAAAGACAGGAAATGACCCAAAATGGCCAATAAACTACAAGTTACTGCCTTAAACCACTTATGTTAGTTATACATGTCTCAAAACTGTCAGCCTCTGAAAGTATGGAACCGGACAATGCCATGCAAAGTACTGGTACAAATAGTGTGAAACACATGATATGTGCTAAGACAAACATAGAAAGTGGATAGAATAATGGGTGTGTTAGTAGCAGGGATTGACGAAGGGTATGCATTTGTAGCCTGGCCTACATGTCAGAAGGTGCCACCGTAAGTCTCACATGAAATGCCAGCAAATTGACAGATAGACACAGGTCAATATAAAACACACCTAAGATAAAGGGCCAACCATCCGTACACTCCGCCAGTATCTGTACAGTGGAAAGGTATGGTATGGTAATAGATGTGTGTACACAGGTAATCCACAGACATTAACAAAGCAAGGTACGAAACGAGGAGTTTACATGTATATATGTACACACAACAGACCTATGTCCCGTATATCTGACACATGGATTTAAATATGCCAAGTAATAGATATTATGGGTAGTCAAACAGACATTCACGAATGGGGAACATACAGCAGCAGTCAAAATCACTGGCCAGAAAGTGACAGTCCAGCAAGTTCTACACTTTAAACATGCACAATGGTGTCCATTGCAGGACTCCAAAAATTTATCCATTTGCAGCCCCTGCTACGATTGACGCAAAAGAAGTGACAGCCGCAAATACGAATTAGCTATACATGCACTAAAAGCGGGTTCAAGGGTGATGACACATGTGTCCATGAAATGCAGGACATATGAACAGACATCCCTAGAGTGGGGAGTGCATATAAGTGCGTCCACATCCCAGTACCGCACACATTAACCATGTGTAATGTGTACTGTAGAGGGTTGCAGGCATGGGAACCTGGGTATGCAGAAATGGGCCTAGTTGTTGTTTGGCAGAGAATTTGTAGGCCCGCCCCGTGGGAGGGATGTGGGTATAGCACATGCCTTTATCCCCACTAATGGTGCAAAGCACCCACCAGATAATGCGGAAAGCAGGTTGGAAATATGTACAGCCCTATATCAGTGTCCTGCAGGGGATTCCCATGGATGGACATGCGTATGACCAAGATGGTACCCATAACTGGAAAACTGTCAGAATAACACAGCTGCAGTAAGGCATAGTACAGGAAATACAGATAGGGACCATATTATAAAATCCCCATACAAAGTCAGACCATTGTGCGAATACTGGCGTAGCCATGAATACGGATGTTATGAGTGTCAGTAATCATGCAATGGAAATAGCGGTCAGTATCACCTACTGCACAGTCCGGAATACCTAGGCAGCAAGCAGCTAGGAAGGCACATCACTATGTGAAACGTAACAAGGGCAAAGGCCGAACCGTCAGGGCATGTACACATAATGACAACATGTCAAGGGTATGAAGGAGCTAACCTGTCCAAAATACATGTACTGAACCGGTGATAGTAGGCGGACAGGTGAGAAGAAAGACAGCAGGACAAATGTGCAAACATGTATAAGTCATACCCCGGACATTGTAAATGACAACGTATGCCCCGCGAAGGTCACTGTGGAAGGTAATCAGACACAGAGGTAAAGTGTCCCCCAGGGTGTCATGAAGTGTCAACATAACAATTACCAGGCCCCCATGGTCGTACGTGAGCCCCGCCACTGACGGAAAGCGCAAATACGATGCACACATATGGTACATGAAAGACCAATTAGTGTGGATAAGCAGATGTAGACCTGTGTGAGGAATACAACTGTCTGCGTGGGTGTGTCGTGCAAATAGAAGGTAATGTCATGTGGTCTGTCATGCCACCATACACTGTCTGTGTATTGTAGTCAGACAGTAGGTATGTTGTATCAGACACACACCCTGCAACTGCACAGATGTACGCAGACTGTGTAGAAGTCTGCCTCATATGTGTCCTGTGTTCCACATAACAGTAACAGTCCGGCGCCCTCATGATAACTGATGACAGGAAACAACGACAAACATGCGATGAAGACACCAAATCAGACAGAAATGCCATACGCATACATAACATATCACTGTGCCCACTATCAATGTTTCTAAGAGCAACATGTCATGACTGGCCCTGAGTGTCCCACTATCACATAAGGCCTTGTCCAGATATACGCTCCTTGAGGTGGAGTGTTATGAACAGACACAGATACATGTGTGTGGAAACATTATTATCCACTGCAAGAAGATGTAATGTGCTGCAGTAGGAGGGGCAGTACTGTCCGCAGGTATGTGCTGAAATTCTCATTAAACAGCAGTCTACATGGATCACCTATATTGGCGACACCTGCACAGATGATTATAGTGGGACATACACACGACCATGCACACAGCTCAGATATACATACACACACCATAAACAGGCAATGATACACAAGGTCTATGGCGTGTACGGGTACAGTGACAGTACAGCAAGGATAGCTGTCTGCCAAGATATACAGCAGATGTCTCTAGGGCGTGTAACACCTCCCGGAATGCAGACGTTGCATGGACAATGTGTGGATTTGCATCGTACCACATTGCTATGTGTAAGCTGTGCAAATATGCGATACATGGGACAGACAGCTGTCCATGCAAGAGCAGCGCTATGGGCATAACGTATATATATATATATATATATATATATATATATATATACATCGAGAGAGATACAGACAGACACATGAGGCTGGTAGTGGAGCCTACACATCACTACCCTATCACACCACAGCAGGACACACGTAGAGAACACGCTACGGAGGTCGCTAACCACAGCAGACACACAGGCAGTCCACTAGCTGCGTCTCAACATCCGCAAACACAGAGATGTCAGCAGGATATATGTGTGTTGCGAAGCGTCTAAAACCATAACCTACAAACCCATGTTGCTGTGAGCATAGACACACATACACACACAGCTGGCAGGCATGGGAATTGACCTTACACCTACCCCATCACACGACAGTATGACACAATTACAGAACCCGCTACTCGGAGTACTGAACACAGCACTGTCAAAGGCATACGTCTAGGTGGGTGACATCATCCGCAAAGGAATAGACGCCGATAGCAAATGTATGTGTTGTGAAGCGTCTAAAAGCATTACTGTCTCCAGAGGCAGCTGGAAACACACACACACAAGCACCACACACATAGGGAAGGGCCGGGAGCTGAACCCACACCTATCTACATGAACACACTACAGCATGATGCATTTACAGAACGCACTACCGAGATTACTGAGTACAGCACCGTCAGAGGCATACTTCTAGGTGGGTGACATCATCCGCAAAGGAATAGACGCTGATAGCCAATGTATGTGTTGTGAAGCGTCTAAAAGCATTACTGTCGCCAGAGGCAGCTGGAAACACACACACACGGAGAAGGGCCAGGAGTTGAACCTACACCTACCTACATGAACACACTACAGCATGATGCATTTACAGAACGTGCTACCGAGACTACTGGGCACAGCACTGTCAGAGGCATACCTCTAGGTGTGTGACATCATCCGCAAAGGAATAGACGCTGATAGCCAATGTATGTGTTGTGAAGCATCTAAAAGCATTACTGTCGCCAGAGGTAGCTGGAAACACACACACACACACATGGGGAAAGGCTGGGAGTTGAACCTACACCTACCTACATGAACACACTACAGCATGATGCATTTACAGAACGCGCTACCGTGATTACTGAGCACAGCACCATCAGAGGCATACTTCTAGGTGGGTGACATCATCCGCAAAGGAATAGACGCCGATAGCAAATGTATGTGTTGTGAGGTGTCTAAAAGCATCACTGTCCGCAGAGGCAGCTGGAAACACACCCACACTTGGAAGGGCCGGGAGTTGAACCTACACCTATCTACATAAACACACTACAGCATGATGCATTTACAGAATGCGCTACCGAGATTACTGTGCACAGCACCATCAGAGGCATACTTCTAGGTGGGTGACATCATCCGCAAAGGAATAGACGCCGATAGCAAATGTATGTGCTGTGAAGCGTCTAAAAGCATTACTGTCGCCAGAGGCAGCTGGAAACACACACACACACGGAAGGGCCGGGAGTTGAACCTACACCTACCTACATGAACACACTACAGCATGATGCATTTACAGAATGCGCTACAGAGATTACTGAGCACAGCACCGTCAGAGGCATACTTCTAGGTGGGTGACATCATCCGCAAAGGAATAGACGCTGATAGCAAATGTATGTGTCGTGAAGCGTCTAAAAGCATTACTGTTGCCAGAGGCAGCTGGAAGCACACACAGGGAAGGGCCGGGAGTTGAACTTACACCTACCTACATGAACACACTACAGCATGATGCATTTACAGAACGCGCTACCGAGATTACTGAGTACAGCACCATCAGAGGCATACTTCTAGGTGGGTGACATCATCCGCAAAGGAATAGACGCTGATAGCCAATGTATGTGTTGTGAAGCATCTAAAAGCATTACTGTCACCAGAGGCAGCTGGAAACACACACACACACGGGGAAGGGCCGGGAGTTGAACCTACACCTACCTACATGAACACACTACAGCATGATGCATTTACAGAACGTGCTACCGAGACTACAGGGCACAGCACTGTCAGAGGCATACCTCTAGGTGTGTGACATCATCCGCAAAGGAATAGACGCTGATAGCCAATGTATGTGTTGTGAAGCATCTAAAAGCATTACTGTCGCCAGAGGTAGCTGGAAACCCACACACACACACACACACACACACACGGGAAAGGCTGGGAGTTGAACCTACACCTACCTACATGAACACACTACAGCATGATGCATTTACAGAATGCGCTACCGAGATTACTGAGCACAGCACCGTCAGAGGCATACTTCTAGGTGGGTGACATCATCCGCAAAGGAATAGACGACGATAGCAAATGTATGTGTTGTGAGGCGTCTAAAAGCATCACTGTCCGCAGAGGCAGCTGGAAACACACCCACACTTGGAAGGGCCGGGAGTTGAACCTACACCTATCTACATAAACACACTACAACATGATGCATTTACAGAACGCGCTACCGAGATTATTGCGCACAGCACCGTCAGAGGCATACTTCTAGGTGGGTGACATCATCCGCAAAGGAATAGATGCCGATAGCAAATGTATGTGCTGTGAAGCGTCTAAAAGCATTACTGTCGCCAGAGGCAGCTGGAAACACACACACACATGGAAGGGCCGGGAGTTGAACCTACACCTACCTACATGAACACACTACAGCATGATGCATTTATAGAACGCGCTACAGAGATTACTGAGCACCGCACCATCAGAGGCATACTTCTAGGTGGGTGACATCATCCACAAAGGAATAGACGCTGATAGCAAATGTATGTGTCGTGAAGCGTCTAAAAGCATTACTGTTGCCAGAGGCAGCTGGAAACACACACACACACATACAGGGAAGGGCCGGGAGTTGAACCTACACCTACCTACATGAACACACTACAGCATGATGCATTTACAGAACGCGCTACCGAGATTAGTGAGCACAGCACCATCAGAGGCATACTTCTAGGTGGGTGACATCATCCGCAAAGGAATAGACGCTGATAGCAAATGTATGTGTTGTGAGGCATCTAAAAGCATCACTGTCTCCAGAGGCAGCTGGAAACACACACACACACCACACACACACTGGGAAGGGCCGGGCGTTGAACCTACACCTACCTACACGAACACACTACAGCATGATGCATTTACAGAACGCGCTACCGAGATTACTGAGCTCAGCACTGTCAAGAGGCATACTCCTAGGTGGGTGATATCATCTGCAGAGGCAAGGATGCCGATAGATAATGAATACAGAGTGAGCAGTCACACAGCATGTTACTATCCCAAGGTGGACGTACAGTAACATGGCAGTGCTGCACTCGGGAATACTAACTATCTACGGAGCACTACATCACAAAATGGATACGGGATGCACCACAGACAGTACACCCTTTGAGAGAGCAACCTGTGTGCATGATGTAGGCATCCATTGTGGCATAGCAACTACATATAACTCACCTGGATGGCCACCATGGCTATGCAGGATGTTATTGGCCATGGATACACGCCTAGTATCAGACGTCGGTGCCAAATGTACTGTGTCTCCATGCATGGCGTACTGGGCATGCTCACACACTTAGCATTTGCAAAGTGCAGACATGCATACACATGGAGTGTAATCATGAAAGGGCAGAGTGTGGAACGTCCTGTGTGTCCACCTACACAACAGCAAACCGGGCATGCTCACACACTTAGCGGTTGCAAAGGGGAAACATACATGCACATGGGGTATAATCACAGAAGGGCGCAGTGTGCACTGTAGTGCGTGTCCATCTACACAACTGCTTACTGGGCATGCTCACACACTTAGCATTTGCAAAGTGCAGACATGCATACACATGGAGTGTAATCATGAAAGGGCAGAGTGTGGAACGTCCTGTGTGTCCACCTACACAACAGCAAACCGGGCATGCTCACACACTTAGCGGTTGCAAAGGGGAAACATACATGCACACGGGGTATAATCACAGAAGGGCACAGTGTGCACTGTAGTGCGTGTCCATCTACACAACTGTTTACTGGGCATGCTCACACACTTAGCATTTGCAAAGTGCAGACATGCATACACATGGAGTGTAATCATGAAAGGGCAGAGTTTGGAACGTCCTGTGTGTCCACCTACATAACAGCAAACCGGGCATGCTCACACACTTAGCATTTGCTACGCGCCGTCCAGCATGCAGACGGAGTGTACACACTGCAGGTCACAGTAAGGTAAACCTGTCCACACGCACGGGGTGGTCACACATGCAGTTACTCGTACACACACAGATGACATCACAGGCGTCACGGGTGCAGGTCACACATGTACACACTGCAGTGAACACTGTAGCTGCCATGCCAGCACCATGTCATCGGTGCAGCAGTATGCCACACGGTCCAACAACAGCATGTGACACATGTCCACAGGTCTGTATAGCAGTGTACACCAGTTGTGCAGAGCACACATCTACTAACAATGATCCAACATGTGTGATGTAGCCCACCCATATCAGTATACATGGACATGTCTGCTCCACACATACCACGGCCCTGACACAGCTGTGACACATGACTGCCGCTGTACCAGAGTGAACCACCGTCCGGATACTTCATACATGTGAATGTATGGATGTGTGCATGGACTGCACACATGACACATACATAGCCTGTGCTGTACCACATGCATAGCACTGGCGTATGCGGCACTACACACATGAATGGAAGGTGGACCCATGTCTGGGTGTAGCGGTGTTGACTGGGACACATGCCCTTGTATTGTTTGCCTGTGACAGCTGTGATACCATACCACAGTCCATGTTTTATGTATGTCAACACACATGTCAAAACGTAGCAATGCTTACACACATGGCAACAGGAGACACATGTGACACGTGTACTGTGCATGGAGCAGCCATGCATGAGCAGTGGCCGATGTCCATAACATAGTTGCAAAACCCTACCACATGCGTACCCATCATAGGGGCCGTTATATGGTGGCATAGAAACAGCATGTATGGAGGTATGTGTGTACATCATGTGTATAAACACCTGTCTACATGCATGTGTGCAGGTGGTGGCTCACAGGTGTGTCACACACCATCCTACCCTGCCATGTGCATACAGTATGCTATGTTGCTGTTACATGACAGTGCTGACATAATGCTATCCAGTGGTCAGGTTTCATCGACTGTATGTCACATGGCAACTGTAACACCTACCACCTCCCAAGTGCATATATCGGCACATCTGCCGGATACAGTGTTGGTACACATAATGCACTACATACCGCTGCATGCCTGCACACGTATCATATGGCAGGTGTAGTATTCCCAGCACTGACATGTGTGCATGAATGTGTGCCCATGTATGCCACATATCAGGGGGAATATGTCCCACATGCTACACATCCCTGTACACCATAGTAGAGGTCTGGACATACCTCAATGTGGGGTGCATGGATTGGGATGGTGCAGTACATGCAACACGTTGTCTCTCCGTGTATACATGTGTGGTCACCACAATGTGTGTGTGTCAACATGTTTGTATATCTGCTGCTTGGTGTGAGGGTGTATGCAAATATACTGTTGTGAACGGACACTAACCACACAGGGTGGCCATCCGGTACTGGTGCTGCATTGCAGAACCCTGTCGATGCCATAGGTGTGAGCCATACTGACCACCTGTGCATGTCCGCACCCTGTGACATGGCGTGTGGGTGCATAGTATTGTGAGGGTGCTGACCACACAGGCAGGTGTCCCCATCTGCACACTATGGGGTGTGCGTTATAGTGGTGTACACCCCACGATTGCGACCATATACCTGTACTGTTACAGGGTCCTACTGCTGCACAGCGTGCACCACAGCTGACAGGTGACACCTGAAGTCAGTGGCCAGCACGCTGTGTACGACACTTGCACCATGTCACCATACCTGTACTGTGTCCTGCTATGTATGTGACATCTCTGTCCACTGTAGCCTGTGGCACTGACCACATGCATCAGGTGCAGTATATGTGCAGACGTGTGTCATGTAGGTGTCCAGGCAGGTTGCGGGTACATGTAGTATGCTGATATTGCCAGATGTGCCTGTGGGTAATCCACAGCTACACGTGGGGGACCGATAACAGTGCTCCCTGTAGGCACATGCAAGTACATCATAGGAGGGACTCAGGTTATCAGAACCAACATGGTGCTACACATGTAACCGTCACACATACCGTGAACACATCACAATGCATGCTGTACCTGAACTACATGGTATGTCTGCTGCATGTTGACAGTACACAACCCACGTCACATACGCATCTGTCAGTCTTCACACACAACCACTGCAACATACACATCCCACGCTATGCATACACAGGTATCACATACACCTCTCACTATCCTGTCTACCCTGTGCATCAGAATATATTTGCATAACCCTGCACCGATGGTGTGGATGACAGGGATGTGGCAGAGGCTTCATCATATGCACAGAGTGATATGTATGCCAGGGGCATAGGCTGCACCAATGTATAACATCATGTGTGTATAAGGGGTGGTGAGTTTACTGGGCATGTCTGTGCAGAATGCATGTGGATGTGGTGGAGCCCTACAGTTGTGTCTGCTGTGTGTGGGTATGTGTGTACACAGTTCAGCCATATGTGATGCCTACACGGGGTATAATTGACAGCCCCAGACTGTACAGTGCAGGATGTATGGCTCACTGTGTCCATCCACGGCCACGTGACCCGTGCCTGCCTGGGGTTGCATGGGCACTACCAGGTGGAGGTATAGAGTGGCTACTGTCGGATGACACATGTCCGCTGGAACCGTGTCCATGATGGGACCGGCTAGGGCCACGTCCATGTGGCCTGCTTTGTCCTGGTGTGGACAGTGCAGCACCAGCTGCACTGCTACTGCTACCGGCACTATGTGGGTGGGCATGAGAGGTGGCATGCGCATGTCGACCTACACTAGGCGGTGTTTCTGGCCTAAGCCCACTTTTCCTACGCCTCACCCCTACCAGGTGTTCCAGCACAGACAGCTCACTGTCGCGGATTGCAATGCCTCGGTCGAGGATTCCAACCATTTCACCTAATCGCCTATCCAGTACATTAGCAATCTGCTGTTGAGCATTCGCCAATGACTGGATGTTGTCATTTAGGGTACGGATTGCAGCCCTCTGCAGCCTCTGCCCTTCTTGGTTCTGCCGTTCTGCAAGTGCCTGTGCCGCCATTACAGTCTGGAACATGCGTCTGGTGATACCAGCTGCTGCGCCCTGTACTGCAGGTGATTGTCTGCCAGAGGTCCTCCTACGAGCAGCACCAGCCACATGCCTGTGTGGCATCTCACCAGTCATTACACTGGCAACATGGTGTGCAGGCACACCTTCTGTAGACACCACACATTCCTGTTCAATGCCAACAGATGCTGACTGTCCTTCCTCTATGGGCAATGGTGATGTGGTATGCGTTGGCATCAGAACCGTGTGCGGGGATGAGGGGGACATAGGTGGGATGGTAACCAATGGCGCAGATTCTGCCCCTGACAACCCTGTCTGTACCTCATGCATATGGTCATCACCACTAGTATCTGTGTGGACACTAACATCAGATGGACCGCAGGAGGGTAACACACCTACACCACCTGTGAATACAAAGACATACTGTAAGGTACATTACACACAGACACACACACACACACACACACACACACACACACACACACACACACACACACACACACACACACACACACACACACACACACACACACACACACACACACACACACACACACACACACACACACACACACACACACACACACACACACACACACACACACACACACACACACACACACACACAGACACACACACACATAGACACACACAGACACACACACAGACACACACACAGACACACCATGCATGTGTTATTTCAGATGGCATGCAGCATTCCTGCACTACAGCACAGGGACTGCAGCTCAGACATTAATAGTGTTAGTATGCATACCACCCTGGGGTGCACACTACATCACGCACATGTAGTATCAGTAGGCATGCAGTACACACAATCATGGTAGTTTGCATGCATCACCGTGATACACCATGTGGCCACAAACAGGTTAACAGTACACATGGCTGACGTTACCTTGACATGTAATCCGCTGACATGGGCAGTAACATGTCTACATGTGTGACATAATGGTGTCCCGCCACATGCACCACATCATAATGGGCTTCACAGTGCAGTGTTGTGTGTACAGCCTACAGATAGAATGCATGTTTAGCACATATGTATGTGCAGGTGTGGTTAGTGTGACCCGTGTACATAGCTATACAGAGTGGAGTACAGGCACTGTGCCACTGCATGGCAACATGATGCATGTATGTTGCTGTGCAATGCATAACATGGACGCATTGCATTGCCATGACTGCAGCACAGTCATGCTGTTCCACAGCACGTATATGGTAGACATCGGTGACACCTCCGGTGGCTGCAGACAGGCATTCCGGTTGTCCGGTGTAACACATCACATGTACAGGTGGTCCACTATGGCTATGATTGCACTATGTGTGGACAATGTGCAACGGGGTCTATCCACATCAGCTGTACTGTGTGGCAACATGCCTGTGGCTATCACCCATGGCCATGTGTGAATGGGTCTTGGACAATTGTGTGTGATGGGCATCGTGTACACATGTCTGTGGTGTCCCATGTGACATACACCCATACATGTCGGAGGTGCCACAATGCACAGGGCTATGCAGACAACAGTGTGGATGTTTGTTATGTCAGGTGTGGGTCATGTGATCGTGTGTCAATATTGCAGACAGAACACCACAAGCTTGGGACATGTCGGGTGGCATGTCACAATGTGTGCACACAATGCAGGGGCATATGTCACATTGGTGACACCTGTATGCTGCCCAGATCACTGCTCACTGTGTGGTACTGTGTGCGTACCAACGATGTTGTTCCAATGCATACTACATATGCATCCATTGTAGAACACCTCCACCGTTGTATGCATAGCTGACCGCACATATCACATTGTCAGGTACTGTCTTGTCATGCCGGTGTATAATAATGGTTGTATCTACTGCACACAGGTGGCATGTGTGTGTCTGGTGGTGCGACCTGTATAACGTGTCTGGAACAAAACCCAGGTGTGCATGTTATACCTGGCCACATGGCAAATAACTCTACACTGTAACATGCCTGATACTGACAACAGTCTCACCTGCGACGGACCCCTGTCTGTGCGACACGCCAGAGGTACCTGTATAGGGGCGACACAACAGTATAAACATTAGCCATGACTGTATGACAGCCACAGTTCGCACTGTGCATGTGACATCATGTACCTGTGTGATAGCATATGGTATGCACATGTCAGCATACACAACATAGCATACTGTAGTATGCGGCTTGTGTGCCCATATACCTGGCAGGTGTTGTTACTTTACATGATGTACAGTGACACCTGCAACTACAGTGGATATCATACTCATATGCAAGACTGACTTACCAGGCAACTCCAGGCTCATTGGTTGGGAGACACCCACCTCCACGATGGTGGCTAGTGTTTCAGCATGCTGTTCCCTGGGTGTTCCCAGACTGGCCAGGAGCTCCTCTGTGTGTGTGAGTGGGGGCTGGGTTGGTGACCCACCACCTGTTCCACCTTGTTCTCTGGCGATTGCAGTGGCACGCTGTTTCGCATGCCGTATGAGGTCTGTGCAGTGTCGGCGTACCTGCTGGTAGGTGCAGTTGTTGCCACCGATGTCATTCACCCTCCTGCGCATATCCTGCCACAGGTCATCCCACTGCTGCGCTTGCTGTGGTACATGGCTGAACAGCACGTCATAGTTGTCATGGAGCAATGGTATGATTACTTCATCCTCCTGGCGGCTGAAGGCTGGGAGTCGTGAACGTGGCATTATCTGTAAGACATAATGATGGTGACAGGTCACATTCACACTGATGTACTGGCATACCGCTGAACATACATTGCTATGACATGTACGACATCTGCACAGTAATCTCTGAGACGCATCATGACACTGACACTGCTGACGTGTTGCTGTCACACCTGTCACACCATTATGCAGTGGATAGCATATCTCTGTGTCAACTCATCACACTGTACATACTCCATGTAGACGGTAACCTGCTGTGGACATGTGTACCTGCCTGCACCTGTGTTCTTACCAATCGGCACTTGGCCCGATGTGTCCACAGTTCTACTGTTCACCTGGATGCTGTGTATATGTCACATGGCATCACAGATGCAGCCGTTATGGACGTCAGCAGTGGCACTGCACACATACACATGGACACCTGTACATGCATCCGTTTTGCCATATACATCTACTTAGCACTGTACGTGTGTTGAACATCCTGCCACGGCTCGCCTGTATTGTACATGTGATACACATGGGACAATGTCTAATCATATGACATGTGCAGGGATGGTCAAACATAGCATGTGCATGCACACGTTGTACATGCTGTTACACAGCACTTGTGACACCACAAGGTGCATCAGTGCCACATTACTGATCCGGTCAGTTGATAGTGCATGTGCCATATGGCCATCACACCACGTATGACTGTGATGGCACGTGCAGCCTTGATGGACAGGGTTGCATGGTATGGCAGGGTATATCACATAAATGGCACAGGGATGTGTCCAGCCTGTGGAATACCAGTATTGGGAGGGTGGCTGTCCATTCCATATGTCATTTATATGGGTATATGGATATGTCGCATGTCCATCATCATGGTGTGGACAATGTCCTTCTGCAAGGTAGGCAGCATACTGCATGGTGGGGGTGTGTATGGTGCATGCTGGTATCACACACCCATGCATAAACATTACCCCTGACAGGTGCTATATGCTGTAATATTGTTCAACACAGTGCTGTATATGCCCGCACAGTGATATTCCGTGCACATGGATGGTACCCCGACCTGACATGGGTACCTCATATTTCTACATCCAGTGCCTGCTGTCACCACCATGTCGGCGGGTGCACCGCACAGCACCATCCCTTCCACAGTGACCTTGGTGTTGAGCACAGCCGAGGTATTCATTTATGGGGACGGGGATGTTCACATAGCGGTGGCAATGCTGGTATCATCCATCAGACCATACACTTATGACACACACCTCACACACACAGCCCATTCAGTATGTTGTTCACAACACTGACACAGTGATACTGCTAGGCCAGGTCCATTCCCAGCCGTACATACAGATGCATAACATGTCTCTCTGTGACATGGGCTACAATGACGGTGGGGTTCAACACATACCGTGTTCGACTGTAGCTGGCGCTGATGTTCTGTGCACATGTCAACACATTAACCCTGTTCTACTGTAGCCAGCGGTGATGTGCTGTGCACATGTCAATGCTGCACATTGTGTTGATGTCTGTCTGTCTGTCAACAGGCCACTGGTGGAACACGCAAAGGTATTTGTAATCAAATATACATGCCGCCCTGTACAGCTGTACTACTAGCATCTCAGGTGCTAATGTGTCATGGACATGCACACCTTACCCGGAAAGGTGTAAGTGCATTGCCACCCGTACTCATCACCTCTTGTGGGTTGCTATTATCCATCACCCTATTTGTATTGTATTGTCAAGCTATGCACCTGTGCAGGACATGTGAGCATGTCATGCGCTACTGCATACCTTTGCACCCATTGCACAACATGTCACACAGGTACACTGGCAGTCATACACTTCACAGCTTGCTGACGGTACGACAGGTGTTGTACACACTTAACACATATCCTGTGGGTCATGGCCGTATGTACAGGCATGTCCAACCATCACGTACCAGTGCTACCCCTATATGACGGATATGTCGTACATGTGGCAATACAGCAACTGTCACATGTACTCGTACAATGCCCCCCTACCACCGTACAGTGGTACTGCCTGTGGGAGATGTGCTTCTGCATCCATGCTGTGCCCATAGCTGTCAGTTGTACATCATTACATGCAACGTACCTCATTTGGTGTTTCTAATGGGTGCATGTTCATCATGGCACCACATTGGAAGGGTCAGTCACACAGTCATTGTTGTACACGGTTTACATGCCAGCCATGGCTTACTAGATGGGAATCATTGTAATTCATTGGGATATCATATTTATTCATTGGAGCAGCGTATTCCAGCCATCATATACCCTTCCTAGATGACACTGTTAGGCAGCCAGTAGTAGGTGTTCTACGATCTGCACATTAGTCACACAGTACGAGGGCTACTGTTACCCATTCTGGGGACAGGGTGCTGACAGCTGTGGATGGGGGTGATGCTGTCGACAACCATGACCGCACCTGACGGTCACGTCTGGATGGGTAACAGTTACAACACACACCGACCATCACGTAGTAACACATCATCTACAACAATGGACATTCCTGCAAGAACAATGTATGCAATATGTCTGTATGACCACTGTAGGCGCCACTGGTGGCCCCCAGCATGGCAGCCAACATCAGTGTATATCCCGCAGACTCATGGTTTACACCATTCACAACACACCAGTCACGGATGACGCTGTTGTGAATCACACTGCAGTTCCACACATCATGTTACACAAGGCATCATGCACTGAGATGTTGCGGACGGGTGAACACCTCTGTCACTCAACATACGCACACATGTCACATCACCTGGTACAATATATCTCTCATACATAATGTTATTGTGACTGCCCTGTGATGGCAATACACAGACTACGTGTACCGGGACATGCAATGGCTCACCGGTGTTATAGCCCTCTGGCTGTGTGTCTAGCCATGGTGTACAGTCAGCAGTGGTCTGGACACGGGGACACTGTACATTGACCTACTGTGTCACTGCAACAGTTGCCTATGCTCCTACTGTTATTGTACAGGCATGTGGTATCTGACCGCTATGACAGTCCAGGTCAAACACAATGCTGTGGCACTCATGACCTGCAGCCATCGGCCTGGGGTGTAGAGCACACATGTACATCATCACATGCTATACTGCCTCTCTGGCAGTTTCACATAACTGTCACCGGCAGGGCTGTAACTGGCAGGCACGGCATGGGGTCATGTGGAACAATGCTTGCATCTTCCACTGTGATGCACACAAGCGGGGCACACACACTATTGCACCACTCACATATCTCTGTGGTGACTGGGACCTGCCTCCATGCTCTGTGCAGCACACCTGTGATTACGGATTGTACACAGACCGTACCTTCCAGGCCCATACCTGGACCGGAACACCCACAGATGAGGGGTTCACACATCACACAGTGTTTTGCACACATCCTGGATAGTTGCTTAACACAATGCATCATAGGTGCTCCATATGCAGATAACCGTGTTTGTGACCGCTATACACATTGTAACACACGACAGAGTCGACAGTGTGCACCACAGGTTACATACCGTCTGTGTTGTTATAGTGTACATTGGGCCTCAGACAGCTACCACTGCTGTGTGCTGACAGTAACACACACTTCCCTGAGATAGACACCCATGTACCTACACATGCTTGAGTCATGCACTCCGCTCAGCTGGGTGAAACGATACACAGCACATCCCATACCTACACTACCCTTAGCATGAACACTACCTCCATGTGACTGGTGTGACACATCTGGGTTATCCCCTCTTTGGTGGATTCAACACATATGCTACATGGCCTTGCTAGCCACACCCTGGAAACACGCCCATCACAGCATGCACGGAACATGTGTACTACAACAACTACTACGGACGTCTGCTGACAGCAGTTGTTAACATCATGACACCCAAGCAGATGGACACTGCACATACATATGCTGACACATACCACAGTGCACTGCAGTAGCATGTACACAATTGCAGGAATCATGCTACTCCACACAGAGACATGGCAGTACTGACCAGTTCACAGACGCCACTGTGGTGGTCATGTTCCATGCACATATGTACAACCAAATGTACAGGCTGTTGCACAGTGATGTACATGCACATGTGTGGGGTGCATCACTTTTCAGCCATGGTGGGTCCCCGAGGTCCATCATCACATACTCCAAGGCTAGCTACCTAAACATGACTGCCGCACATTGTGGTGTGGGGCCTCAGGCATTGTGGTGGTATGTCAGTATTCTTTGGCAACATCCACATCTGATGTCACATACAAAAGTCACCCAAGCATTGCAGACCGAGCTAATGTTGGCAACGTGCCAGGCGATGGCATACTTACCGTCAATACACCCTCTCACTCACTACAGGGTCACAATCCATGCATGGACATCGTAGTGTCCCTGTGGTCACATACACAGTACTGATATGCACACAATATGTCCTGGGACACTGGCCCAATGTCACCTTCCAATGTCCCTGGCTGTAATGTCCCACCAACCTGTTCGGAATATGTCTCCACACCAGGCCACTATATTCACTGCTAGCCTTTTGTCGGACATTGTGGACCCAGACTGCCACACAGCGGCATTTATCACACTACACACGGATGGCACTGCATTGCACGAGTGGGACTATAGTCATACACCCATGACTGGGCCATTCTGCATGGCAATGGGGCACATCCTCAGGAACGTGAGTCCCACACACATTGATGGCCTCCAGGCCTTTCCTAGCACCCATGTTGGGCTTGTGTATGCCACAGCTAGGCACATACACATGCTGGCCACCTGTCATACAGTTGCATGGGCAGTTGAGGATGGTACAGAGGCCGACACATCATACGTTGTCCTCACATTGCCTTTCAGCAACATTCCACATTCTGGTATTGACAACATACACATCCACCTGCACATCATACCCTGTGTCTCCGGATGTTATGCTATGCGGCTCATGGACTGTACACACAGTGGTGCCAGCATACCATAGTACCTACTACATGTCAGGTACATATTGCATTACACAGTCCTCAGTCATCATATGGAACATGCTGTCACAGAGTACTGTCCATGCCTAGATTTCCAACACCTACATACCAAGTGCCATTATTGCTCCACCAGCTCATACCGATGCCAACCATATGGGTGTCAGTGTGGCGGATACTTCATATGCATATCATGGCATCAGGATGCATGACACATGGTGCATGCACATCACCTTTGCATAACTACATTCACCCACTGACTATCACATGGATAGTGGTCCTGTACATACATATCACATTGTACATGGTTGCAGTACACACATATGCCACACACAGTCCTGTGGTTACCGTATTCCACTATGGCATGGATATCCTTCTGCAAGGCCACACCTATCTGTACTGTGTGTGATGCTGGTACATAGGTAGCCATTGTACCTGTGAACTACACACATCTACACACAGACAAGGGTACAATAACACATTTATGGTGTACCTTCAACAACAGCTACAGCTTTACATGGCACAACAGTGACATGCCACGATGTTTACTGGGCTCAGACAGTTTACATATGCGGCTGACATACGGACAACACATCTGTACACATCTGCATACCACATACTCAGGGGTGTCTTCTGCTCTGACACGGCCCATGTCCTCCACATTAGTAATGCATATTTATTTTATTTTTATTTTATTTTTATTTTACATTTGTTGACCGGGCTAGTCTAGCTGGATAGATGTCCATTTTCAGTAGAGGCCCGGGGAGGAAAAGCTCCACACACAAAGGAAAAAGCCCAATAGAACAATGTAAACATCTTTGTAACAAATGACTACAATAGAAGAATGTCCAAAAAGGACAGGTTACATAAAGACTACAGTAGGCAGAGAAATATACCAATATATATATATATATATATATATATATATATATATATATATATATGTGTATATATTATATATATATATATATATATATATATATATATATATATAAAAC